>NC_092099.1:43196378-43293878 GCF_045679555.1 Salvelinus alpinus | reverse complement strand
TCTCTCACAGCTGGTCCTGCTATTGAGTAGAACTCTCTCACATAGCTGGTCCTGCTATTGAGTAGAACTCTCTCTCACAGCTGGTCCTGCTATTGAGTAGAACTCTCTCTCACAGCTGGTCCTGCTATTGAGTAGAACTCTCTCTCACACAGCTGGTCCTGCTATTGAGTAGAACTCTCTCTCACATAGCTGGTCCTGCTATTGAGTAGAACTCTCTCTCACAGCTGGTCCTGCTATTGAGTAGAACTCTCTCACACAGCTGGTCCTGCTATTGATTATAACTATCTATCACACAGCTGGTCCTGCTATTGATTATAACTATCTATCACACAGCTGGTCCTGCTATTGAGTAGAACTTTCTATCACATAGCTGGTCCTGCTATTGATTATAACTATCTATCACACAGCTGGTCCTGCTATTGAGTAGAACTTTCTATCACACAGCTGGTCCTGCTATTGAGTAGAACGCTCTCTCTCACAGCTGGTCCTGCTATTGAGTAGAACTCTCTCACATAGCTGGTCCTGCTATTGAGTAGAACTCTCTCTCACAGCTGGTCCTGCTATTGAGCAGAACTCTCTCACACAGCTGGTCCTGCTATAGAGTAGAACTCTCTCACATAGCTGGTTCTGTTATTGAGTCAAACTCTCTATCATACAGCTTGGTCTGAGAAGCGAGGCATAGCATATGTCCCAATTGGCACTCTATTCCCTATGTAGTGCACTACCTTTGACCAGAGCTCTTTGGGGATACATAGGGAATAGTTTGCCATTTGGCACACGCTCATGGTTCGGTCAGAGCGCTTCTTACACAGCTGCCCGTCGCTAACCCAAGCCCAGTCCCCGGCCCTCGCCACACCACAGCCCAGCTCCACTCAGCGGGACGACGTGACACAGCACTAAAAATACTATTGGTAGCAGAATACAAGGCTTTTTTTTTTGTTGTTGTTGAAACGCTGCCTCTTTTAAAAATATAAATATTTAAATATAAATGTGTAATGAATTTATTGATAGTGTTATTTGCCTTTCCAGAGGTCTGTGTTTTCTGCTAGGGAGCGGTGAACCAGAGAGGTTGGCTGTTTAGAAGTAGGGCATAGGGATGTGGTGTAGAACGTAGCTGTGGTCTGAGTTAGAGAGTTTTGACCAAGACCCACGAAACTGTACCATTTTCACATGAAGTCTCCTTGATCAATCCCATTCATCTCACAGCCATAACGCTACAACCTTTACTATTACCCAACTACAACCCAAAATAGAACCCTGTTCCCTAGCTAGTGCACTACATTTAATCAGAGCGTGGGCAGAAGGAGTGCGTTATACAGTAATAGGGAATAGGGTGTGATTTGGGACAGAGAACCCAACCTTCTGGTCTCTTGTTTCTTTTTTTGTATTGTATTTGTTGTCTGATGTTGTCATGGGGATGTACTAGTGAAGACTCTGGTTTTAGATACAACGGTGAAACATATTGAATATGCTTCCGAGGTTAGGATCTGACTGCAGCGCTTTCAAATCACGTGTCAGATACACCTTCAAATCACGTGTCAGATACACCTTCAAATCACGTGTCAGATACACCTTCAAATCACGTGTCAGATACACCTTCAAATCACGTGTCAGATACACCTTCAAATCACGTGTCAGATACACCTTCAAATCACGTGTCAGATACACCTTCAAATCACGTGTCAGATACACCTTCAAATCACGTGTCAGATACACCTTCAAATCACGTGTCAGATACACCTTCAAATCACGTGTCAGATACACCTTCAAATCACGTGTCAGATACACCTTCAAATCACGTGTCAGATACACCTTCAAATCACGTGTCAGATACACCTTCAAATCACGTGTCAGATACACCTTCAAATCACGTGTCAGATACACCTTCAAATCACGTGTTATCCAAAAACATGTTGTGCTATACTTTGTTCAGAAAATGCCATAAATTAAAATCAAAATTATATTTGAAAAAAAATAAATAATAATGTTATGTCATCGAAACCTTTTGCTGAGAAGCAAACTTCAGCGTACAATACAGTCGTTCACATTGACGACGCTAACGTGACGTACAGTCAAAACGCACCGCTCTGGCGTGGCTCTGAATCTGACCGGGATCAGACGGGGCAGATGGATTTGTATGGAGAGTCTTTTAGGTCATATTAGCGTCTTCTCTAGTAACTCTGCTGTGCTTGAATGCAGCTGGTGTAGAGGAGGCAAAGGAAACTTTCATCTTTTAATAGTGTTTCTCAGACCTATATCTCATTTTTTTTTTATGTAAAAAGTGCTACTGTCTTCACAGCCTCAAACAAAAACAGAAATATGGAGGAAACGGTTCGTTGTGGGGTCAGTAAGAGGGTTTATATTTTTGAACTGTGGTCTGCGTTAAGGAGCACGGCCCATGTTACCTAACGCTGACCACAGCTACCTTCAATTCAATGTCCAATGAGACTACAGGTTAATTCAGACTTCAAAAAGGCCAAAATATGGAGCTCTTTCATCTCATTCTAATTTAAATGGTGTATTAATGGGGTCACGGGGCACTCTTATACAGAGGCACTTACAGTTTAATGCGTTCATCTTAGGCTAGCTACGAGAGACAACCGTAAATATAAACCCCTCTTATTGACGCCAGAAGGAACGGTTTCCTCCATATGTCTGTCTTCGTTTGAGGTTGATATTTGCCTCTGAGGTTTACATTTGACAGCGGTTGGATTCCACACTTCAGATACACTTTTAAAATCATTGGTCTTTATCATTTAGTTGGAAATACTTTGCTCCAAGAAAAAAAAAATCCATTAAAATAGTGTTTTTAACACATCGTGTCAGTGAAATATTTTCTGATGACAAATTTCAGCCTTATGAGAAAGTCTTCACAATGACAAAAAAAGGACGTGATTGAAACACTGTTTTTTTCGGGGGGGGAGTTGCCACTCTTACGTCCTTTAGATTTCAATCTCCTCTAAACAGAGGAAGGTTTGTTCAATCTCCTCGAAACAGAGGGTTGTTTCAATAACAACGTTCCATTTTCCTTCCTCTCTTGCTTTGAATGAGGCTTGTATCGCCTGTATAGCTGGTTCACCCTCACAGTCCTATGGGAACAGGCCCAGAAGCTGGTTCACCCTCATAGTCCTATGGGAACAGGCCCAGAAGCTGTTTCACCCTCACAGTCCTATGGGAACAGGCCCAGAAGCTGATCCACCCTCACAGTCCTATGGGAACAGGCCCAGAAGCTGTTTCACCCTCACAGTCCTATGGGAACAGTGACCAGAAGCTCTTCCACCCTCACAGTCCTATGGGAACAGTGACCAGAAGCTGTTCCACCCTCACAGTCCTATGGGAACAGGCCCAGAAGCTGTTCCACCCTCACAGTCCTATGGGAACAGTGACCAGAAGCTCTTCCACCCTCACAGTCCTATGGGAACAGTGACCAGAAGCTCTTCCACCCTCACAGTCCTATGGGAACAGGCCCAGAAGCTGTTCCACCCTCACAGTCCTATGGGAACAGGCCCAGAAGCTGTTCCACCCTCACAGTCCTATGGGAACAGTGACCAGAAGCTCTTTCACCCTCACAGTCCTATGGGAACAGGCCCAGATGTCTGCATTCGTCTCAATAATATAACAATATGACATTTGAAGTTAAGTTGACCTAAATTGCCTCAACAACCAGTACAAGGATTACTTTCTAATGATGTCAGACTGAGTCTGACTCACATCCAGAAACATGTTTGGTTTGTGTGGAGGCGCTGACTAACGGCGAAAAAACGATCAACTATCAAACATAAAGAGAGTCGTGTAACAGTATAACTTTATGGCGTCCCCTCGCCCCGACCCGGGCGCGAACCAGGGACCCTCTGCACACATCAACAACGGTCGCCCACGAAGCATCGTTACCCATCGCTCCACAAAGGCCGCGGCCCTTGCAGAGCAAGGTGCAACCCTACTTAAGTCTCAGAGCAAGTGACGTAACTGATTGAAATGCTAGTAGCGCGTACCTGCTAACTAGCTAGCCATTTCACATCCGTTACACTCGCACACTCCGTATATAAACTCCCAGTAATTCACTGGGTGTTTACCGTTTACCGGTATTTAACGTTTACCGGCATCACTGTGCCTTCTTCAATCCAAATAATGTTACCTCGTCATCCTATTCTGGTATTTGCGACCAAAGCATCAACTGGAGAGAAGGAAACCCCTCCTCCAAACTTGTAACTCAAACTAACCATTTCATAACTGCTTGCTATTTCCTCATAGAGGATGATGTCATCCTTCTGAGGAGGATGAGCTGGCCAATCAGCGGTCTACTTGCATGAGTATTTTTAATGACCGGTATACGCCCACACCATTCTGTTGTTGGGGTACGCCCACACCATTCTGTTGTTGGGGTACGCCCACACCATTCTGTTGTTGGGGTGTGCCCACACCATTCTGTTGTTGGGGTGTGCCCACACCATTCCGTTGTTGGGGTGTGCCCACATCATTCTGTTGTTGGGGAGTGCCCACACCATTCTGTTGTTGGGGTACGCCCACACCATTCTGTTGTTGGGGTACACCCACACCATTCTGTTGTTGGGGTGTGCCCACACCATTCCGTTGTTGGGGTGTGCCCACATCATTCTGTTGTTGGGGTGTGCCCACACCATTCCGTTGTTGGGGTACGCCCACACCATTCTGTTGTTGGGGTACGCCCACACCATTCTGTTGTTGGGGTGTGCCCACACCATTCTGTTGTTGGGGTGTGCCCACACCATTCTGTTGTTGGGGTATGCCCACACCATTCCGTTGTTGGGGTATGCCCACACCATTCCGTTGTTGGGGTGTGCCCACACCATTCTGTTGTTGGGGTGTGCCCACACCATTCTGTTGTTGGGGTGTGCCCACACCATTCCGTTGTTGGGGTGTGCCCACACCATTCCGTTGTTGGGGTACGCCCACACCATTCCGTTGTTGGGGTACGCCCACACCATTCTGTTGTTGGGGTGTGCCCACACCATTCCGTTGTTGGGGTGTGCCCACATCATTCTGTTGTTGGGGAGTGCCCACACCATTCTGTTGTTGGGGAGTGCCCACACCATTCTGTTGTTGGGGTACGCCCACATCATTCTGTTGTTGGGGTGTGCCCACATCATTCTGTTGTTGGGGTACGCCCACACCATTCCGTTGTTGGGGTACGCCCACATCATTCTGTTGTTGGGGAACGCCCACATCATTCCGTTGTTGGGGTACGCCCACACCGTTCTGTTGTTGGGGTACGCCCACACCATTCTGTTGTTGGGGTATGCCCCCACCATTCTGTTGTTGGGGTACGCCCACACCATTCCGTTGTTGGGGTACGCCCACATCATTCTGTTGTTGGGGTGTGCCCACATCATTCTGTTGTTGGGGTACGCCCACACCATTCTGTTGTTGGGGAGTGCCCACACCATTCCGTTGTTGGGGTACGCCCACACCGTTCTGTTGTTGGGGTACGCCCACACCATTCCGTTGTTGGGGTACGCCCACACCATTCTGTTGTTGGGGTGTGCCCACACCATTCTGTTGTTGGGGTGTGCCCACACCATTCTGTTGTTGGGGTATGCCCACACCATTCCGTTGTTGGGGTATGCCCACACCATTCCGTTGTTGGGGTGTGCCCACACCATTCTGTTGTTGGGGTGTGCCCACACCATTCTGTTGTTGGGGTGTGCCCACACCATTCCGTTGTTGGGGTGTGCCCACACCATTCCGTTGTTGGGGTACGCCCACACCATTCCGTTGTTGGGGTACGCCCACACCATTCTGTTGTTGGGGTGTGCCCACACCATTCCGTTGTTGGGGTGTGCCCACATCATTCTGTTGTTGGGGAGTGCCCACACCATTCTGTTGTTGGGGAGTGCCCACACCATTCTGTTGTTGGGGTACGCCCACATCATTCTGTTGTTGGGGTGTGCCCACATCATTCTGTTGTTGGGGTACGCCCACACCATTCCGTTGTTGGGGTACGCCCACATCATTCTGTTGTTGGGGAACGCCCACATCATTCCGTTGTTGGGGTACGCCCACACCGTTCTGTTGTTGGGGTACGCCCACACCATTCTGTTGTTGGGGTATGCCCCCACCATTCTGTTGTTGGGGTACGCCCACACCATTCCGTTGTTGGGGTACGCCCACATCATTCTGTTGTTGGGGTGTGCCCACATCATTCTGTTGTTGGGGTACGCCCACACCATTCTGTTGTTGGGGAGTGCCCACACCATTCCGTTGTTGGGGTACGCCCACACCGTTCTGTTGTTGGGGTACGCCCACACCATTCCGTTGTTGGGGTAGGCCCACATCATTCTGTTGTTGGGGTGTGCCCACATCATTCTGTTGTTGGGGTACGCCCACACCATTCTGTTGTTGGGGAGTGCCCACACCATTCTGTTGTTGGGGTACGCCCACACCATTCTGTTGTTGGGGTATTGCCCCACCATTCTGTTGTTGGGGTACGCCCACACCATTCTGTTGTTGGGGTATTGCCCCACCATTCTGTTGTTGGGGTATTCCCACACCATTCTGTTGTTGGGGTATTCCCACACCATTCTGTTGTTGGGGTATTCCCACACCATTCTGTTGTTGGGGTATTCCCACACCATTCTGTTGTTGGGGTATTCCCACACCATTCTGTTGTTGGGGTATTCCCCCACCATTCTGTTGTTGGGGTATTCCCCCACCATTCTGTTGTTGGGGTATTCCCCCAACATTCTGTTTTTGGGGTATTGCCCCACCATTCTGTTGTTGGGGTATTGCCCCACCATTCTGTTGTTGGGGTATTCCCCCACCATTCTGTTGTTGGGGTATTCCCCCACCATTCTGTTGTTGGGGTATTGCCCCACCATTCTGTTGTTGGGGTATTGCCCCACCATTCTGTTGTTGGGGTATTGCCCCACCATTCTGTTGTTGGGGTATTCCCCCACCATTCTGTTGTTGGGGTATTCCCCCACCATTCTGTTGTTGGGGTATTGCCCCACCATTCTGTTGTTGGGGTATTGCCCCACCATTCTGTTGTTGGGGTATTGCCCCACCATTCTGTTGTTGGGGTATTCCCCCACCATTCTGTTGTTGGGGTATTCCCCCACCATTCTGTTGTTGGGGTATTGCCCCACCATTCTGTTGTTGGGGTATTGCCCCACCATTCTGTTGTTGGGGTATTCCCCCACCATTCTGTTGTTGGGGTATTCCCACACCATTCTGTTGTTGGGGTATTCCCACACCATTCTGTTGTTGGGGTATTCCCACACCATTCTGTTGTTGGGGTATTCCCACACCATTCTGTTGTTGGGGTATTCCCACACCATTCTGTTGTTGGGGTATTCCCACACCATTCTGTTGTTGGGGTATTCCCACACCATTCTGTTGTTGGGGTATTCCCCCACCATTCTGTTGTTGGGGTATTCCCACACCATTCTGTTGTTGGGGTATTCCCACACCATTCTGTTGTTGGGGTATTCCCACACCATTCTGTTGTTGGGGTATTCCCACACCATTCTGTTGTTGGGGTATTCCCCCACCATTCTGTTGTTGGGGTATTCCCCCACCATTCTGTTGTTGGGGTATTCCCACACCATTCTGTTGTTGGGGTATTCCCACACCATTCTGTTGTTGGGGTATTGCCCCACCATTCTGTTGTTGGGGTATTCCCCCACCATTCCAACACAGAAAAGCTGCTTTTCAACATATTTAATTACCATTTTTTGGAAGGGAAACTATTTCAGTCAAATTGTAATTAATTATAGGTCATGTTTCATAGGCATGTGGAAACATTGGACAGTTAGTTTAATAACAGCCTTGATAGTACACAGCTCAATATGCGTTCCTGTTTAGAGACCTTATTTACTCCTTTGATCTAGCCAGCGATATGGAGGCAGCTTCCTGCCACTCCAAACACCCCCCACCACTACCTAATACACCATTAGTTATCCCAGAGGCCACTCCAAACACCCCCCACCACTACCTAATACACCATTAGTTATCCCAGAGGCCACTCCAAACACCCCCCACCACTACCTAATACACCATTAGTTATCCCAGAGGCCACTACAGCCCAGTCAATGTCACCATAGTGACAGATGACACATAGATGTGAGGTAGCTCCCGTTCTTCCTCTCTCCTCCCTTCCTCCCTCCTCCCTTCCTCCCTCCTCTAGGCCTGCCCTAGGCTGCCACTCTACTGTACTGTGTAGTGTAGTGTGTAGTGTAGTGTGTACTGTGTAGTGTGTACTGTGTAGTGTAGTGATGTGTAGTGTGTACTGTGTAGTGTAATGTGAACTTGTTTGCCACCGAACTGAAATGTACTGTAGTTTGTAGTGTAGTGGATTGGACAGTAGTGTAGTGTTTACAGTGTAGTGTACTGTAGTTTGTAGTGTAGTGGATTGGACAGTAGTGTAGTGTGCACTTGTGCACAGTTTCCACTTGCTTGTCCACAGTCCATGCAGGGTCCTGGTCCGGGCCCCTCTAATTAGGTCTGTGGCTGGGCCTGGGGCCTTTGAAGCCTGGGGCAGCACCACAGCGCCACCACAGTGCCCAACCACAGACGGGGTTACTGTGGTGTACCACAGGGTATCAGGAGAAAACCAGAAGAACAGGGACACGCAGGGCTCGCTGTGGCACTCGCTCTCTCTCTTTCTGGGACTCTGGAACTGGATCTCTCTCTCTCTCTCTTTCCTCTCTCTCTCTGTCTCTGTCTCTCTCTCTCTCTCTCTCTCTCTCTCTCTCTCTCTCTCTCTCTCTCTCTCTCTCTCTCTCTCTCTCTCTCTCTCTCTCTCTCTCTCTCTCGCTTTCTCTCTCTCTCTCTCTCTCTCTCTCTCTCTCTCTCTCTCTCTCGCTCTCTCTCTCTCTCTCTGCTCTCTCTCTCTTTGTCTCTCTCTCTCTCTGCTCTCTCTCTCTCTCTCTCTCTCTCTCTCTCTGGGACTCTGGAACTTGATCTCTCTCTTTTTCTGGACCCCCCTCTCTCTCTGTCTCTCTCTCTCTCTCTCTCTCTCTCTCTTTGTCTCTCTCTCTCTCTCTTTGTCTCTCTCTCTCTCTTTGTGTCTCTCTGTCTCTCTCTCTCTCTCTCTCTCTCTCTCTCTCTCTCTCTCTCTCTCTCTCTGCTCTCTCTCTCTCTCTCTCTTTGTCTCTCTCTCTCTCTCTCTCTCTCTCTCTCTCTCTCTCTCTCTCTCTCTCTCTCTCTCTCTCTCTCTCTCTCTCTCTCTCTCTCTCTCTCTCTCTCTCTCTCTCTCTCTCTCCTCTCTGACAGTTGTCAACATCAGTTGTGTCACCCGGCCCCACTGACACCACATACATCCTGTGTTGAAACCACCAGGCAGGAGGTTGAGGCCAGAGATGACGTCGGTAAAGGATCTATCCGTCTGCTTAACACTCTTTTCTATTGTTCCTACGTACGTTTTTTCTTCTTATGTCATTGAATTTAAGCCAGTCAATCTATTGCCAGACCACGGATGATGTCTGTGGAAGTGTCATTGTGTGTTTAAATGCATCATTGTCTGTGTATGAGGGAATCCATGCAATGATACCACTTACAAAAAACCAAAAGCTAGTCTTCTCTAACACCCCTCTCTCTCTATCAACACTGTCTCTCTTCTCTAACACCCCTCTCTCTCTATCAACACTGTCTCTCTTCTCTAACACCCCTCTCTCTCTATCAACACTGTCTCTCTTCTCTAACACCCCTCTCTCTATATCAACACTGTCTCTCTTCTCTAACACCCCTCTCTCTATATCAACACTGTCTCTCTTCTCTAACACCCCTCTCTCTATATCAACACTGTCTCTCTTCTCTAACACCCCCCTCTCTATATCACCACTGTCTCTCTTCTCTAACACCCCTCCCTCTATATAACCACTGTCTCTCTTCTCTAACACCCCTCCCTATATATAGCACCTCTCTATCAACACTGTCTCTCTTCTCTAACACCCCCATCTCTATATCACCACTGTCTCTCTTCTCTAACACCCCTCCCTCTATATAACCACTGTCTCTCTTCTCTAACACCCCTCCCTATATATAGCACCTCTCTATCAACACTGTCTCTCTTCTCTAACACCCCTCTCTCTATATCAACACTGTCTCTCTTCTCTAACACCCCTCTCTCTATATCAACACTGTCTCTCTTCTCTAACACCCCCCTCTCTATATCACCACTGTCTCTCTTCTCTAACACCCCTCCCTCTATATAACCACTGTCTCTCTTCTCTAACACCCCTCCCTATATATAGCACCTCTCTATCAACACTGTCTCTCTTCTCTAACACCCCTCTCTCTATATCAACACTGTCTCTCTTCTCTAACACCCCTCTCTATATATCAACACTGTCTCTCTTCTCCCTCTCTATATCAACACTGTCTCTCTTCTCCCTCTCTATATCAACACTGTCTCTCTTCTCCCTCTCTATAGCACCACTGTCTCTCTTCTCTCTCTCTATATCAACACTGTCTCTCTTCTCCCTCTCTATATCAACACTGTCTCTCTTCTCTCTCTCTATATCACCACTGTCTCTCTTCTCCCTCTCTATATCAACACTGTCTCTCTTCTCTCTCTCTATATCAACACTGTCTCTCTTCTCACTCTTCTCTCTCTCTCTATCAACACTGTCTCTCTTCCCCCTCTCTCTATCAACACTGTCTCTCTTCTCTCTCTCTATATCAACACTGTCTCTCTTCTCCCTCTCTCTATATCAACACTGTCTCTCTTCTCTCTCTCTATATAAACACTGTCTCTCTTCTCCCTCTCTATATCAACACTGTCTCTCTTCTCCCTCTCTATATCAACACTGTCTCTCTTCTCCCTCTCTATATCAACACTGTCTCTCTTCTCCCTCTCTATATCAACACTGTCTCTCTTCTCCCTCTCTATATCAACACTGTCTCTCTTCTCCCTCTCTATATCAACACTGTCTCTCTTCTCCCTCTCTATATCAACACTGTCTCTCTTCTCCCTCTCTATATCAACACTGTCTCTCTTCTCTCTCTCTATATCACCACTGTCTCTCTTCTCTCTCTCTATATCAACACTGTCTCTCTTCTCCCTCTCTATAAACACTGTCTCTCTTCTCTCTCTCTATATCAACACTGTCTCTCTCTCTATATCAACACTGTCTCTCTTCTCCCTCTCTATATCAACACTGTCTCTCTTCTCTCTCTCTATATCAACACTGTCTCTCTTCTCTCTCTCTATATCACCACTGTCTCTCTTCTCTCTCTCTATATCAACACTGTCTCTCTTCTCCCTCTCTATATCAACACTGTCTCTCTTCTCTCTCTCTATATCAACACTGTCTCTCTTCTCTCTCTCTATATCACCACTGTCTCTCTTCTCTCTCTCTATATCAACACTGTCTCTCTTCTCTCTCTCTATATCAACACTGTCTCTCTTCTCTCTCTCTATATCACCACTGTCTCTCTTCTCTCTCTCTATATCAACACTGTCTCTCTTCTCTCTCTCTATATCAACACTGTCTCTCTTCTCTCTCTCTATATCACCACTGTCTCTCTTCTCTCTCTCTATATCAACACTGTCTCTCTTCTCTCTCTCTATATCAACACTGTCTCTCTTCTCTCTCTCTATATCAACACTGTCTCTCTTCTCTCTCTCTATATCAACACTGTCTCTCTTCTCTCTCTCTATATCAACACTGTCTCTCTTCTCTCTCTATATCAACACTGTCTCTCTTCTCTCTCTCTATATCAACACTGTCTCTCTTCTCTCTCTCTATATCAACACTGTCTCTCTTCTCTCTCTCTATATCAACACTGTCTCTCTTCTCTCTCTCTATATCACCACTGTCTCTCTTCTCTCTCTCTATATCAACACTGTCTCTCTTCTCTCTCTCTATATCAACACTGTCTCTCTTCTCTCTCTCTATATCACCACTGTCTCTCTTCTCTCTCTCTATATCAACACTGTCTCTCTTCTCTCTCTCTATATCAACACTGTCTCTCTTCTCTCTCTCTATATCAACACTGTCTCTCTTCTCTCTCTCTATATCAACACTGTCTCTCTTCTCTCTCTCTATATCAACACTGTCTCTCTTCTCTCTCTCTATATCAACACTGTCTCTCTTCTCTCTCTCTATATCAACACTGTCTCTCTTCTCTCTCTCTCTATATCAACACTGTCTCTCTTCTCTCTCTCTATATCAACACTGTCTCTCTTCTCACTCTTCTCTCTCTCTCTATCAACACTGTCTCTCTTCTCCCTCTCTATATCAACACTGTCTCTCTTCTCCCTCTCTATAGCACCACTGTCTCTCTTCTCTCTCTCTATATCAACACTGTCTCTCTTCTCCCTCTCTATATCAACACTGTCTCTCTTCTCTCTCTCTATATCACCACTGTCTCTCTTCTCCCTCTCTATATCAACACTGTCTCTCTTCTCTCTCTCTATATCAACACTGTCTCTCTTCTCACTCTTCTCTCTCTCTCTATCAACACTGTCTCTCTTCCCCCTCTCTCTATCAACACTGTCTCTCTTCTCTCTCTCTATATCAACACTGTCTCTCTTCTCCCTCTCTCTATATCAACACTGTCTCTCTTCTCTCTCTCTATATAAACACTGTCTCTCTTCTCCCTCTCTATATCAACACTGTCTCTCTTCTCCCTCTCTATATCAACACTGTCTCTCTTCTCCCTCTCTATATCAACACTGTCTCTCTTCTCCCTCTCTATATCAACACTGTCTCTCTTCTCCCTCTCTATATCAACACTGTCTCTCTTCTCCCTCTCTATATCAACACTGTCTCTCTTCTCCCTCTCTATATCAACACTGTCTCTCTTCTCCCTCTCTATATCAACACTGTCTCTCTTCTCTCTCTCTATATCACCACTGTCTCTCTTCTCTCTCTCTATATCAACACTGTCTCTCTTCTCCCTCTCTATAAACACTGTCTCTCTTCTCTCTCTCTATATCAACACTGTCTCTCTCTCTATATCAACACTGTCTCTCTTCTCCCTCTCTATATCAACACTGTCTCTCTTCTCTCTCTCTATATCAACACTGTCTCTCTTCTCTCTCTCTATATCACCACTGTCTCTCTTCTCTCTCTCTATATCAACACTGTCTCTCTTCTCCCTCTCTATATCAACACTGTCTCTCTTCTCTCTCTCTATATCAACACTGTCTCTCTTCTCTCTCTCTATATCACCACTGTCTCTCTTCTCTCTCTCTATATCAACACTGTCTCTCTTCTCTCTCTCTATATCAACACTGTCTCTCTTCTCTCTCTCTATATCAACACTGTCTCTCTTCTCTCTCTATATCAACACTGTCTCTCTTCTCTCTCTCTATATCAACACTGTCTCTCTTCTCTCTCTCTATATCAACACTGTCTCTCTTCTCTCTCTCTATATCAACACTGTCTCTCTTCTCTCTCTCTATATCACCACTGTCTCTCTTCTCTCTCTCTATATCAACACTGTCTCTCTTCTCTCTCTCTATATCAACACTGTCTCTCTTCTCTCTCTCTATATCACCACTGTCTCTCTTCTCTCTCTCTATATCAACACTGTCTCTCTTCTCTCTCTCTATATCAACACTGTCTCTCTTCTCTCTCTCTATATCAACACTGTCTCTCTTCTCTCTCTCTATATCAACACTGTCTCTCTTCTCTCTCTCTATATCAACACTGTCTCTCTTCTCTCTCTCTATATCAACACTGTCTCTCTTCTCTCTCTCTATATCAACACTGTCTCTCTTCTCTCTCTCTCTATATCAACACTGTCTCTCTTCTCTCTCTCTATATCAACACTGTCTCTCTTCTCACTCTTCTCTCTCTCTCTATCAACACTGTCTCTCTTCCCCTTCTCTCTATCAACACTGTCTCTCTTCTCCCTCCCTCTATCAACACTGTCTCTCTTCTCTCTCTCTATATCAACA
Organism: Salvelinus alpinus; assembly: GCF_045679555.1. Classification (NCBI taxonomy): domain Eukaryota; kingdom Metazoa; phylum Chordata; class Actinopteri; order Salmoniformes; family Salmonidae; genus Salvelinus; species Salvelinus alpinus. The sequence continues at coordinate 43,279,993 of NC_092099.1, read as the reverse complement.
CTGTCTCTCTTCTCTCTCTCTATATCAACACTGTCTCTCTTCTCCCTCTCTATATCAACACTGTCTCTCTTCTCTCTCTCTATATCAACACTGTCTCTCTTCTCTCTCTCTATATCAACACTGTCTCTCTTCTCCCTCTCTATATCAACACTGTCTCTCTTCTCACTCTTCTCTCTCTCTATATCAACACTGTCTCTCTTCTCTGTCTCTATATCAACACTGTCTCTCTTCTCCCTCTCTATATCAACACTGTCTCTCTTCTCTCTCTCTATATCAACACTGTCTCTCTTCTCCCTCTCTATATCAACACTGTCTCTCTTCTCACTCTTCTCTCTCTCTATATCAACACTGTCTCTCTTCTCTGTCTCTATATCAACACTGTCTCTCTTCTCCCTCTCTATATCAACACTGTCTCTCTTCTCTCTCTCTATATCAACACTGTCTCTCTTCTCACTCTTCTCTCTCTCTATATCAACACTGTCTCTCTTCTCTCTCTCTATATCAACACTGTCTCTCTTCTCCCTCTCTATATCAACACTGTCTCTCTTCTCTCTCTCTATATCAACACTGTCTCTCTTCTCCCTCTCTATATCAACACTGTCTCTCTTCTCACTCTTCTCTCTCTCTATATCAACACTGTCTCTCTTCTCCCTCTCTATATCAACACTGTCTCTCTTCTCCCTCTCTATATCAACACTGTCTCTCTTCTCCCTCTATCAACACTGTCTCTCTTCCCCCTCTCTCTATCAACACTGTCTCTCTTCTCACTCTCTATATCAACACTGTCTCTCTTCTCACTCTTCTCTCTCTCTATATCAACACTGTCTCTCTTCTCTCTCTCTATATCAACACTGTCTCTCTTCTCCCTCTCTATATCAACACTGTCTCTCTTCTCTCTCTCTATATCAACACTGTCTCTCTTCTCCCTCTCTATATCAACACTGTCTCTCTTCTCTCTCTCTAAATCAACACTGTCTCTCTTCTCCCTCTCTATATCAACACTGTCTCTCTTCTCCCTCTCTCTATCAACACTGTCTCTCTTCTCCCTCTCTATATCAACACTGTCTCTCTTCTCCCTCTCTATATCAACACTGTCTCTCTTCTCTCTCTCTATATCAACACTGTCTCTCTTCTCCCTCTCTATATCAACACTGTCTCTCTTCTCCCTCTCTATATCAACACTGTCTCTCTTCTCCCTCTCTATATCAACACTGTCTCTCTTCTCCCTCTCTATATCAACACTGTCTCTCTTCTCTCTCTCTATATCAACACTGTCTCTCTTCTCACTCTTCTCTCTCTCTCTATCAACACTGTCTCTCTTCCCCTTCTCTCTATCAACACTGTCTCTCTTCTCCCTCTCTATATCAACACTGTCTCTCTTCTCCCTCTCTATATCACCACTGTCTCTCTTCTCACTCTTCTCTCTCTCTATATCAACACTGTCTCTCTTCTCTCTCTCTATATCAACACTGTCTCTCTTCTCCCTCTCTATATCAACACTGTCTCTCTTCTCTCTCTCTATATCAACACTGTCTCTCTTCTCTCTCTCTATATCAACACTGTCTCTCTTCTCCCTCTCTATATCAACACTGTCTCTCTTCTCACTCTCTATATCACCACTGTCTCTCTTCTCCCTCTCTATATCAACACTGTCTCTCTTCTCTCTCTCTATATCAACACTGTCTCTCTTCCCCTTCTCTCTATCAACACTGTCTCTCTTCTCCCTCTCTATATCAACACTGTCTCTCTTCTCCCTCTCTATATCAACACTGTCTCTCTTCTCCCTCTATCAACACTGTCTCTCTTCCCCCTCTCTCTATCAACACTGTCTCTCTTCTCACTCTCTATATCAACACTGTCTCTCTTCTCACTCTTCTCTCTCTCTATATCAACACTGTCTCTCTTCTCTCTCTCTATATCAACACTGTCTCTCTTCTCCCTCTCTATATCAACACTGTCTCTCTTCTCTCTCTCTATATCAACACTGTCTCTCTTCTCCCTCTCTATATCAACACTGTCTCTCTTCTCTCTCTCTATATCAACACTGTCTCTCTTCTCCCTCTCTATATCAACACTGTCTCTCTTCTCCCTCTCTCTATCAACACTGTCTCTCTTCTCCCTCTATATCAACACTGTCTCTCTTCTCCCTCTCTATATCAACACTGTCTCTCTTCTCTCTCTCTATATCAACACTGTCTCTCTTCTCCCTCTCTATATCAACACTGTCTCTCTTCTCCCTCTCTATATCAACACTGTCTCTCTTCTCCCTCTCTATATCAACACTGTCTCTCTTCTCCCTCTCTATATCAACACTGTCTCTCTTCTCTCTCTCTATATCAACACTGTCTCTCTTCTCACTCTTCTCTCTCTCTCTATCAACACTGTCTCTCTTCCCCTTCTCTCTATCAACACTGTCTCTCTTCTCCCTCTCTATATCAACACTGTCTCTCTTCTCCCTCTCTATATCAACACTGTCTCTCTTCTCACTCTTCTCTCTCTCTATATCAACACTGTCTCTCTTCTCTCTCTCTATATCAACACTGTCTCTCTTCTCCCTCTCTATATCAACACTGTCTCTCTTCTCTCTCTCTATATCAACACTGTCTCTCTTCTCTCTCTCTATATCAACACTGTCTCTCTTCTCCCTCTCTATATCAACACTGTCTCTCTTCTCACTCTTCTCTCTCTCTATATCAACACTGTCTCTCTTCTCTCTCTCTATATCAACACTGTCTCTCTTCTCCCTCTCTATATCAACACTGTCTCTCTTCTCACTCTTCTCTCTCTCTATATCAACACTGTCTCTCTTCTCTCTCTCTATATCAACACTGTCTCTCTTCTCACTCTCTATATCACCACTGTCTCTCTTCTCCCTCTCTATATCAACACTGTCTCTCTTCTCCCTCTCTATATCAACACTGTCTCTCTTCTCCCTCTCTATATCAACACTGTCTCTCTTCTCTCTCTCTATATCAACACTGTCTCTCTTCTCTCTCTCTATATCAACACTGTCTCTCTTCTCCCTCTCTATATCAACACTGTCTCTCTTCTCACTCTCTATATCAACACTGTCTCTCTTCTCCCTCTCTATATCACCACTGTCTCTCTTCTCCCTCTCTATATCAACACTGTCTCTCTTCTCTCTCTCTATATCAACACTGTCTCTCTTCTCCCTCTCTATATCAACACTGTCTCTCTTCTCCCTCTCTATATCACCACTGTCTCTCTTCTCCCTCTCTATATCAACACTGTCTCTCTTCTCTCTCTCTATATCAACACTGTCTCTCTTCTCTCTCTCTATATCAACACTGTCTCTCTTCTCTCTCTCTATATCAACACTGTCTCTCTTCTCCCTCTCTATATCAACACTGTCTCTCTTCTCACTCTTCTCTCTCTATATATCAACACTGTCTCTCTTCCCCTTCTCTCTATCAACACTGTCTCTCTTCTCCCTCTCTATATCAACACTGTCTCTCTTCTCCCTCTCTATATCAACACTGTCTCTCTTCTCACTATTCTCTCTCTCTATATCAACACTGTCTCTCTTCTCTGTCTCTATATCAACACTGTCTCTCTTCTCCCTCTCTATATCAACACTGTCTCTCTTCTCTCTCTCTATATCAACACTGTCTCTCTTCTCTCTCTCTATATCAACACTGTCTCTCTTCTCCCTCTCTATATCAACACTGTCTCTCTTCTCCCTCTCTATAGCACCACTGTCTCTCTTCTCCCTCTCTATATCAACACTGTCTCTCTTCTCCCTCTCTATATCACCACTGTCTCTCTTCTCTCTCTCTATATCAACACTGTCTCTCTTCTCCCTCTCTATATCACCACTGTCTCTCTTCTCCCTCTCTCTATATCACCACTGTCTCTCTTCTCCCTCTCTCTATATCAACACTGTCTCTCTTCTCACTCTTCTCTCTCTCTCTATCAACACTGTCTCTCTTCTCCCTCTCTCTATCAACACTGTCTCTCTTCTCCCTCTCTATATCAACACTGTCTCTCTTCTCCCTCTCTATATCAACACTGTCTCTCTTCTCTCTCTCTATATCAACACTGTCTCTCTTCTCCCTCTCTCTATATCAACACTGTCTCTCTTCTCTCTCTCTATATAAACACTGTCTCTCTTCTCCCTCTCTATATCAACACTGTCTCTCTTCTCTCTCTCTATATCAACACTGTCTCTCTTCTCCCTCTCTATATCAACACTGTCTCTCTTCTCCCTCTCTATATCAACACTGTCTCTCTTCTCCCTCTCTATATCAACACTGTCTCTCTTCTCTCTCTCTATATCAACACTGTCTCTCTTCTCTCTCTATATATAAACACTGTCTCTCTTCTCCCTCTCTATATCAACACTGTCTCTCTTCTCCCTCTATCAACACTGTCTCTCTTCTCCCTCTCTATATCAACACTGTCTCTCTTCTCCCTCTCTATATCAACACTGTCTCTCTTCTCCCTCTCTATATCAACACTGTCTCTCTTCTCCCTCTCTATATCAACACTGTCTCTCTTCTCTCTCTCTATATCAACACTGTCTCTCTTCTCCCTCTCTATATCAACACTGTCTCTCTTCTCTCTCTCTATATCAACACTGTCTCTCTTCTCACTCTTCTCTCTCTCTATATCAACACTGTCTCTCTTCCCCCTCTCTCTATCAACACTGTCTCTCTTCTCCCTCTCTATATCAACACTGTCTCTCTTCTCCCTCTCTATATCAACACTGTCTCTCTTCTCACTCTTCTCTCTCTCTATATCAACACTGTCTCTCTTCTCTCTCTCTATATCAACACTGTCTCTCTTCTCCCTCTCTATATCAACACTGTCTCTCTTCTCCCTCTCTATATCAACACTGTCTCTCTTCTCACTCTCTATATCAATACTGTCTCTCTTCTCTGTCTCTATATCAACACTGTCTCTCTTCTCCCTCTCTATATCAACACTGTCTCTCTTCTCTCTCTCTATATCAACACTGTCTCTCTTCTCTCTCTCTATATCAACACTGTCTCTCTTCTCCCTCTCTATATCAACACTGTCTCTCTTCTCCCTCTCTATATCAACACTGTCTCTCTTCTCCCTCTCTATATCAACACTGTCTCTCTTCTCCCTCTCTATATCAACACTGTCTCTCTTCTCTCTCTCTATATCAACACTGTCTCTCTTCTCCCTCTCTATATCAACACTGTCTCTCTTCTCTCTCTCTATATCAACACTGTCTCTCTTCTCACTCTTCTCTCTCTCTATATCAACACTGTCTCTCTTCTCCCTCTCTATATCAACACTGTCTCTCTTCTCCCTCTCTATATCAACACTGTCTCTCTTCTCCCTCTCTATATCAACACTGTCTCTCTTCTCCCTCTCTCTATCAACACTGTCTCTCTTCTCCCTCTCTATAATAACACTGTCTCTCTTCTCCCTCTCTATATCAACACTGTCTCTCTTCTCCCTCTCTATATCAACACTGTCTCTCTTCTCTCTCTCTATATCAACACTGTCTCTCTTCTCTCTCTCTATATCAACACTGTCTCTCTTCTCTCTCTCTATATCAACACTGTCTCTCTTCTCCCTCTCTATATCAACACTGTCTCTCTTCTCTCTCTCTATATCAACACTGTCTCTCTTCTCTCTCTCTATATCAACACTGTCTCTCTTCTCCCTCTCTATATCAACACTGTCTCTCTTCTCTCTCTCTATATCAACACTGTCTCTCTTCTCCCTCTCTATATCAACACTGTCTCTCTTCTCTCTCTCTATATCAACACTGTCTCTCTTCTCCCTCTCTATATCAACACTGTCTCTCTTCTCTCTCTCTATATCAACACTGTCTCTCTTCTCTCTCTCTATATCAACACTGTCTCTCTTCTCCCTCTCTATATCAACACTGTCTCTCTTCTCTCTCTCTATATCAACACTGTCTCTCTTCTCCCTCTCTATATCAACACTGTCTCTCTTCTCTCTCTCTATATCAACACTGTCTCTCTTCTCTCTCTCTATATCAACACTGTCTCTCTTCTCCCTCTCTATATCAACACTGTCTCTCTTCTCTCTCTCTATATCAACACTGTCTCTCTTCTCCCTCTCTATATCAACACTGTCTCTCTTCTCCCTCTCTATATCAACACTGTCTCTCTTCTCCCTCTCTATATCAACACTGTCTCTCTTCTCCCTCTCTATATCAACACTGTCTCTCTTCTCTCTCTCTATATCAACACTGTCTCTCTTCTCTCTCTCTATATCAACACTGTCTCTCTTCTCTCTCTCTATATCAACACTGTCTCTCTTCTCCCTCTCTATATCAACACTGTCTCTCTTCTCTCTCTCTATATCAACACTGTCTCTCTTCTCTCTCTCTATATCAACACTGTCTCTCTTCTCCCTCTCTATATCAACACTGTCTCTCTTCTCCCTCTCTATATCAACACTGTCTCTCTTCTCTCTCTCTATATCAACACTGTCTCTCTTCTCCCTCTCTATATCAACACTGTCTCTCTTCTCTCTCTCTATATCAACACTGTCTCTCTTCTCTCTCTCTATATCAACACTGTCTCTCTTCTCCCTCTCTATATCAACACTGTCTCTCTTCTCTCTCTCTATATCAACACTGTCTCTCTTCTCTCTCTATATCAACACTGTCTCTCTTCTCTCTCTCTATATCAACACTGTCTCTCTTCTCCCTCTCTATATCAACACTGTCTCTCTTCTCTCTCTCTATATCAACACTGTCTCTCTTCTCCCTCTCTATATCAACACTGTCTCTCTTCTCTCTCTCTATATCAACACTGTCTCTCTTCTCCCTCTCTATATCAACACTGTCTCTCTTCTCTCTCTCTATATCAACACTGTCTCTCTTCTCTCTCTCTATATCACCACTGTCTCTCTTCTCCCTCTCTATATCAACACTGTCTCTCTTCTCTCTCTCTATATCAACACTGTCTCTCTTCTCCCTCTCTATATCAACACTGTCTCTCTTCTCTCTCTCTATATCAACACTGTCTCTCTTCTCCCTCTCTATATCAACACTGTCTCTCTTCTCTCTCTCTATATCAACACTGTCTCTCTTCTCCCTCTCTATATCAACACTGTCTCTCTTCTCCCTCTCTATATCAACACTGTCTCTCTTCTCACTCTCTATATCAACACTGTCTCTCTTCTCTGTTTCTATATCAACACTGTCTCTCTTCTCCCTCTCTATATCAACACTGTCTCTCTTCTCTCTCTCTATATCAACACTGTCTCTCTTCTCTCTCTCTATATCAACACTGTCTCTCTTCTCCCTCTCTCTATCAACACTGTCTCTCTTCTCCCTCTCTATATCAACACTGTCTCTCTTCTCCCTCTCTATATCAACACTGTCTCTCTTCTCTCTCTCTATATCAACACTGTCTCTCTTCTCCCTCTCTATATCAACACTGTCTCTCTTCTCCCTCTCTATATCAACACTGTCTCTCTTCTCTCTCTCTATATCAACACTGTCTCTCTTCTCACTCTTCTCTCTCTCTCTATCAACACTGTCTCTCTTCCCCTTCTCTCTATCAACACTGTCTCTCTTCTCCCTCTCTATATCAACACTGTCTCTCTTCTCCCTCTCTATATCAACACTGTCTCTCTTCTCACTCTTCTCTCTCTCTATATCAACACTGTCACTCTTCTCCCTCTCTATATCAACACTGTCTCTCTTCCCCTTCTCTCTATCAACACTGTCTCTCTTCTCCCTCTCTATATCAACACTGTCTCTCTTCTCCCTCTCTATATCAACACTGTCTCTCTTCTCACTCTTCTCTCTCTCTATATCAACACTGTCTCTCTTCTCTGTCTCTATATCAACACTGTCTCTCTTCTCCCTCTCTATATCAACACTGTCTCTCTTCTCCCTCTCTATATCAACACTGTCTCTCTTCTCACTCTCTATATCAATACTGTCTCTCTTCTCTGTCTCTATATCAACACTGTCTCTCTTCTCCCTCTCTATATCAACACTGTCTCTCTTCTCTCTCTCTATATCAACACTGTCTCTCTTCTCTCTCTCTATATCAACACTGTCTCTCTTCTCCCTCTCTATATCAACACTGTCTCTCTTCTCCCTCTCTATATCAACACTGTCTCTCTTCTCCCTCTCTATATCAACACTGTCTCTCTTCTCCCTCTCTATATCAACACTGTCTCTCTTCTCTCTCTCTATATCAACACTGTCTCTCTTCTCCCTCTCTATATCAACACTGTCTCTCTTCTCTCTCTCTATATCAACACTGTCTCTCTTCTCACTCTTCTCTCTCTCTATATCAACACTGTCTCTCTTCTCCCTCTCTATATCAACACTGTCTCTCTTCTCTCTCTCTATATCAACACTGTCTCTCTTCTCACTCTTCTCTCTCTCTCTATCAACACTGTCTCTCTTCCCCTTCTCTCTATCAACACTGTCTCTCTTCTCCCTCTCTATATCAACACTGTCTCTCTTCTCCCTCTCTATATCAACACTGTCTCTCTTCTCACTCTTCTCTCTCTCTATATCAACACTGTCACTCTTCTCCCTCTCTATATCAACACTGTCTCTCTTCCCCTTCTCTCTATCAACACTGTCTCTCTTCTCCCTCTCTATATCAACACTGTCTCTCTTCTCACTCTTCTCTCTCTCTATATCAACACTGTCTCTCTTCTCTGTCTCTATATCAACACTGTCTCTCTTCTCCCTCTCTATATCAACACTGTCTCTCTTCTCTCTCTCTATATCAACACTGTCTCTCTTCTCCCTCTCTATATCAACACTGTCTCTCTTCTCCCTCTCTATAAACACTGTCTCTCTTCTCTCTCTATATCAACACTGTCTCTCTTCTCTCTCTCTATCAACACTGTCTCTCTTCTCCCTCTCTCTATCAACACTGTCTCTCTTCTCTCTCTCTATAAACACTGTCTCTCTTCTCTCTCTCTATATCACCACTGTCTCTCTTCTCCCTCTCTATATCAACACTGTCTCTCTTCTCCCTCTCTCTATCAACACTGTCTCTCTTCTCCCTCTCTATATCAACACTGTCTCTCTTCTCTCTCTCTATATCAACACTGTCTCTCTTCTCCCTCTCTATATCAACACTGTCTCTCTTCTCCCTCTCTATATCAACACTGTCTCTCTTCTCTCTCTCTATATCAACACTGTCTCTCTTCTCACTCTTCTCTCTCTCTCTATCAACACTGTCTCTCTTCCCCTTCTCTCTATCAACACTGTCTCTCTTCTCCCTCTCTTTATCAACACTGTCTCTCTTCTCCCTCTCTATATCAACACTGTCTCTCTTCCCCTTCTCTCTATCAACACTGTCTCTCTTCTCCCTCTCTATATCAACACTGTCTCTCTTCTCACTCTTCTCTCTCTCTATATCAACACTGTCTCTCTTCTCCCTCTCTATATCAACACTGTCACTCTTCTCCCTCTCTATATCAACACTGTCTCTCTTCCCCTTCTTTCTATCAACACTGTCTCTCTTCTCCCTCTCTATATCAACACTGTCTCTCTTCTCCCTCTCTATATCAACACTGTCTCTCTTCTCACTCTTCTCTCTCTCTATATCAACACTGTCTCTCTTCTCTGTCTCTATATCAACACTGTCTCTCTTCTCCCTCTCTATATCAACACTGTCTCTCTTCTCTCTCTCTATATCAACACTGTCTCTCTTCTCCCTCTCCTAGTCAACACTGTCTCTCTTCTCACTCTTCTCTCTCTCTCTATCAACACTGTCTCTCTTCTCCCTCTCTCTATCAACACTGTCTCTCTTCTCCCTCTCTATATCAACACTGTCTCTCTTCTCCCTCTCTATATCAACACTGTCTCACTTTTCCCTCTCTATATCAACACTGTCTCTCTTCTCTCTCTCTATAAACACTGTCTCTCTTCTCTCTCTATATCAACACTGTCTCTCTTCTCTCTCTCTATCAACACTGTCTCTCTTCTCTCTCTCTATAAACACTGTCTCTCTTCTCTCTCTCTATATCACCACTGTCTCTCTTCTCCCTCTCTATATCAACACTGTCTCTCTTCTCCCTCTCTCTATCAACACTGTCTTTCTTCTCCCTCTCTATATCAACACTGTCTCTCTTCTCTCTCTCTATAAACACTGTCTCTCTTCTCTCTCTCTATATCACCACTGTCTCTCTTCTCCCTCTCTATATCAACACTGTCTCTCTTCTCCCTCTCTCTATCAACACTGTCTCTCTTCTCCCTCTCTATAAACACTGTCTCTCTTCTCTCTCTCTCTATCAAAACTGTCTCTCTTCTCCCTCTCTATATCAACACTGTCTCTCTTCTCTCTCTCTATATCAACACTGTCTCTCTTCTCTCTCTCTATATCACCACTGTCTCTCTTCTCCCTCTCTATATCAACACTGTCTCTCTTCTCTCTCTCTATATCAACACTGTCTCTCTTCTCTCTCTCTATATCACCACTGTCTCTCTTCTCCCTCTCTATAAACACTGTCTCTCTTCTCCCTCTCTATATCAACACTGTCTCTCTTCTCCCTCTCTCTATCAACACTGTCTCTCTTCTCCCTCTCTATATCAACACTGTCTCTCTTCTCCCTCTCTCTATCAACACTGTCTATCTTCTCCCTCTCTATAAACACTGTCTCTCTTCTCCCTCTCTATATCACCACTGTCTCTCTTCTCCCTCTCTCTATCAACACTGTCTATCTTCTCCCTCTCTATAAACACTGTCTCTCTTCTCCCTCTCTCTTTCAACACTGTCTCTCTTCTCCCTCTCTATATCAACACTGTCTCTCTTCTCTCTCTCTATATCAACACTGTCTCTCTTCTCTCTCTCTATATCAACACTGTCTCTCTTCTCTCTCTCTATATCAACACTGTCTCTCTTCTCCCTCTCTATATCAACACTGTCTCTCTTCTCTCTCTCTATAAACACTGTCTCTCTTCTCCCTCTCTATATCAACACTGTCTCTCTTCTCTCTCTCTATATCACCACTGTCTCTCTTCTCCCTCTCTATATCAACACTGTCTCTCTTCTCTCTCTCTATATCACCACTGTCTCTCTTCTCCCTCTCTATAAACACTGTCTCTCTTCTCCCTCTCTATATCACCACTGTCTCTCTTCTCCCTCTCTATAAACACTGTCTCTCTTCTCTCTCTCTATAAACACTGTCTCTCTTCTCTCTCTCTATATCAACACTGTCTCTCTTCTCCCTCTCTATATCAACACTGTCTCTCTTCTCCCTCAACACTGTCTCTCTTCTCCCTCTCTCTATATCAACACTTTCTCTCTTCTCTCTCTATATCAACACTGTCTCTCTTCTCCCTCTCTATAAACACTGTCTCTCTTCTCCCTCTCTATATCAACACTGTCTCTCTTCTCCCTCTCTATATCAACACTGTCTCTCTTCTCCCTCTCTATATCAACACTGTCTCTCTTCTCCCTCTCTATATCAACACCGTCTCTCTTCTCCCTCTATCAACACTGTCTCTCTTCTCCCTCTCTATATCAACACTGTCTCTCTTCTCCCTCTCTATATCAACACTGTCTCTCTTCTCCCTCTATCAACACTGTCTCTCTTCTCCCTCTATCAACACTGTCTCTCTTCTCTCTCTCTATATCAACACTGTCTCTCTTCTCCCTCTCTCTATAAACACTGTCTCTCTTCTCCCTCTCTCTATAAACACTGTCTCTCTTCTCCCTCTCTATATCAACACTGTCTCTCTTCTCCCTCTATCAACACTGTCTCTCTTCTCCCTCTATCAACACTGTCTCTCTTCTCCCTCTATCAACACTGTCTCTCTTCTCTCTCTCTATATCAACACTGTCTCTCTTCTCTCTCTCTATATCAACACTGTCTCTCTTCTCCCTCTCTATATCAACACTGTCTCTCTTCTCTCTCTCTATATCACCACTGTCTCTCTTCTCCCTCTCTATATCAACACTGTCTCTCTTCTCTCTCTCTATATCAACACTGTCTCTCTTCTCCCTCTCTATATCAACACTGTCTCTCTTCTCCCTCTCTATATCAACACTGTCTCTCTTCTCTGTCTCTATATCAACACTGTCTCTCTTCTCCCTCTCTATAAACACTGTCTCTCTTCTCCCTCTCTATAAACACTGTCTCTCTTCTCTCTCTCTATAAACACTGTCTCTCTTCTCTCTCTCTATATCAACACTGTCTCTCTTCTCTCTCTATATCAACACTGTCTCTCTTCTCTCTCTCTATATCAACACTGTCTCTCTTCTCCCTCTCTCTATCAACACTGTCTCTCTTCTCCCTCTCTCTATATCAACACTGTCTCTCTTCTCTCTCTATATCAACACTGTCTCTCTTCTCCCTCTCTATAAACACTGTCTCTCTTCTCCCTCTCTATATCACCACTGTCTCTCTTCTCCCTCTCTCTATCAACACTGTCTCTCTTCTCCCTCTCTATATCAACACTGTCTCTCTTCTCCCTCTCTATATCAACACTGTCTCTCTTCTCTCTCCCTATATCAACACTGTCTCTCTTCTCCCTCTCTCTATCAACACTGTCTCTCTTCTCCCTCTCTATATCAACACTGTCTCTCTTCTCCCTCTCTATATCAACACTGTCTCTCTTCTCTCTCCCTATATCAACACTGTCTCTCTTCTCCCTCTCTCTATCAACACTGTCTCTCTTCTCCCTCTCTATATCAACACTGTCTCTCTTCTCTCTCTCTATATCAACACTGTCTCTCTTCTCCCTCTCTATATCAACACTTATTTTTGGCATCTTTTTAGCCAAATCTTTTCTCAATTCTCATCTTTAGAGAAACTAAAGTTCATCATTGTTTGCTTGCGGTCTCTGTAACAACACAATTCCAGCCGTGTGGATGTTTACCTTTGTTTTTCGGAGGGTAAATCGTATTGTCACAGCCGAAGGGAAGCAGGCTGTTTTCCAGCGACAGCACAGCTGGCAGAGGCAGCGGTGGTGTAGTAAAATATAATAAGAACGTCTTTGAGCTGGCGAATCCATTCTGAGCAGTGAAACATCGCCACAGCGACCACAGCTGTGGCACGCGTGCAAGAAAAAGGAGTACAGGCTTTTCTCTCTCCCTCTCTCTCTCTCTCTCTCTCTTTGGCCTGAGGAGAGGGGGGATGAGGAGAGGAGGGTAGAAGGGAGGGGATGTGAAGAGAGGAGCACTGAAGAGAGGAGAGGTGGAGAGAGAAGAGGAGATTAAAGGAAAGGAGAGGTGATGAGATGAGGATAGGAGAGTTGATGTGATGAGTGGATGATAGGAGAGGTGATGAGAGGAGAGGTGATGAGAGGAGAAGAGAGTGGATGATAGGAGAGGTGATGAGAGGTGATGAGGGGAGAGGTGATGAGAGGTGATGAGGGGAGAGGTGATGAGAGGAGAGGAGAGTGGATGATAGGAGAGGTGAGGAGAGGTGATGAGGGGAGAGGTGATGAGAGGTGATGAGGGGAGAGGTGATGAGAGGAGAGGAGAGTGGATGATAGGAGAGGTGATGAGAGGTGATGAGGGGAGAGGTGATGAGAGGTGATGAGGGGAGAGGTGATGAGAGGAGAGGAGAGTGGATGATAGGAGAGGTGAGGAGAGGAGAGGTGATGAGAGGAAAGGAGAAGTGATGAGAGGAGAAGTGATGAGAGTGGATGAGAGGTGATGAGGGGAGAGTTGATGAGAGGTGATGAGAGGAGAGGAGAGAGGATGAGAGGAGAGGTGAGGAGAGGTGATGAGAGGAAAGGAGAAGTGATGAGAGGAGAAGTGATGAGAGGAGAGGAGAGTGGATGAGAGGTGATGAGGGGAGAGGTGATGAGAGGTGATGAGAGGAGAGGGGGGTGATGAGAGGTGATGAGAGGAGAGGTGATGAGAGGTGATGAGAGGAGAGGTGATGAGGAGAGGTGATGATAGGAGAGGTGATGAGGAGAGGTGATGAGAGGAGAGGTGATGAGGAGAGGTGATGAGGAGAGGTGATGAGAGGAGAGGTGATGAGAGGAGATGAGGAAAGGTGATGAGAGGAAAGGAGAAGTGATGAGAGGAGAAGTGATGAGAGGAGAGTGGATGAGAGGTGATGAGGGGAGAGGTGATGAGAGGAGAGGAGAGGTGATGAGAGGTGATGAGAGGAGAGGTGATGAGAGGTGATGAGAGGAGAGGTGATGAGGAGAGGTGAGGAGAGGTGATGAGGAGAGGTGATGATAGGAGAGGTGATGAGAGGAGAGGTGATGAGAGGTGATGAGAGGAGAGGTGATGAGAGGAGATGAGGAGAGGTGATGAGGAGAGGTGATGAGGAGAGGTGATGAGGAGAGGTGATGAGAGGAGAGGTGATGAGGAGAGGTGAGGAGAGGTGATGAGAGGAGTGGTGATGAAGGAGAGATGATGAGAGGAGATGAGGAAAGGTGATGAGAGGTGATGAGGAGAGGTTTTTCCCTCATCTTCAACATCACCACATCATCGTCATCACAACACCATCACCCTGTCAATGCACACTGTCATTATAATCTAATCATCCTCTTCCTCATCTTCTTCATTTGGCCCATGTTGAGTAATACTTTATGGTCTGAGGACTGATAGTAGACTTTGCACAACGTGTTCAGACATGTTGACGAACGTGTTCAGAGTTGTTGACGGCAGGCTGCAATTCATGATTTTCTTCTCTGTCAGTGTCTAGTATACAGTATGCATGCTAGAAAATAAAAACGTAATTGACCGTGTTAAGAAATTGGATTTGTAATGGATAGTGGACAGAATTGGTCACAATACCATAAGGTATCAGCATTAAACAACTTATCAACAATCTGGATGAGATTGCTAGGTAACATAATGATCACAATGTTACACTGGATTGAGTATAGAGTTTAGCTGGAATGACAGAGCATCCCAACGTGGTTTAAGAAAGTCTTATAGCTCTGGGTTCAGGTTTAAAATGAGGTAGAGAGAGAGAGAGGGGGTAGAAGGAATGGGTTCAGGTTTAAAATAAGGTTGACAGAGAGAGAGAGGAGAGGGGGTTTAAGGAATGGGTTAACCCATTCCTTCTACCCCCTCTCCTCTCTCTCTGTCTACCTCATTTTAAACCTTAAGGTTTAAAATAAGGTAGACAGAGAGAGAGAGGGCAGAAGGATTGGGTTAAGGTTTAGAATGAGGTAGACAGAGAGAGAGAGAGAGGGCAGAAGGATTGGGTTAAGGTTTAAAAGGAGGTAGACAGAGAGAGAGAGAGGGCAGAAGGAATGGGTTAAGGTTTAAAAGGAGGTAGACAGAGAGAGAGAGAGGGCAGAAGGATTGGGTTAAGGTTTAAAAGGGTCAGTAGAAGGGGTCAATGCGGCAGCTACTGAAGCAGTGTCCATTGAGTTATTCAGAGCTGTAGTAGAGACTCTATTCAGGCCTCAATTACAGCCGTTTGGCAGCCTGACTGGACGTATGAGAGCAGACTGAAGCAGACGGGCGGTGGGACGGGAGGCGGGCGAGAGGCTGCGGTGACTCGGATCCACACTGCCCAGCTGTCCGCCAATGAGCTTGTCCCCTGGGCCGCGCTTTGTTTTCTTTACAGGCGGCTAGCTCAGGCCTCTTTTAGCTGCTTCTGCTTTTATACATTTCTGGTATTATTTTTCCCCCTGTCTTCTCTGGACTCTGACTGGATGGACTGCCTGTAACCTAAACCACTCACAGTCACATCTATCTGAGCTGCAACTGAGGGGAAGGACCATTGACTGATCTGGACTGTCTTTGACACTATGTTTATGACAGCTCCTGTCTGTCTCAGCCTATCAAACCAGAGGGACCTCAGTGAGTGAATGTGAGAAAGAAGTTTACAGGAATGAGAGATCAGAGACCTGACCTCAGACAACAACACAGATCAAAACCAGGATCTTTTGGCGACTCTTCGGGTCTCTCAGTGATCTAAGATAAGTTAACAAGTAAAAAACAGAGTTCTTGGCGAAACTACAAACTGAGGTATTTGTCACGATTTTATGAGGTAATAACATGGTTTCTTTAGTTATTTGTTGTGGTTTTAGGAGGTAATATTGTGATTTCTGTAGGTATTTTTCAAAGGCTCTTACCCTAACCCTAACCCAGAGGGTAGTAGGGACAACAGGATCAGGAAGTGGCTGAAAAACAGCTGCTGTAACATTACCTTGAGGAGAGCAAATAACTCACAACACCAATCCTACAGACCATCCCACCGACCACAGCCCACAAAAACGCCATTCCAGAGAATTAAAGAACTGAGTTGTTTACCAGATAATAGTAGAGCGACGTTAATAAACCATGCCTTCCTCTCTCGTTCTTCTGTTTTTCTCTCTCTCCTCTCTTGCCTTCCTCTCTCCCTTTCCCGCTCTCGCCTTGCAACAGCCTTTGTTGGTTAGGCCGCGGTGGGTAGCCGTGGGTAACCCTGGTGCCCTTGTGAAGACCCAACGTACCCGGTTCACCCCACTGACACCAGATGAAAGCAGAAGAAGTTGACTGGCTGGCATTATTTGAAAGGCGCCCATCTCCCTCTGTCTTGGCCTGGGCGTCCTCTCTCTCTCTCTCTCTCTCTCTCTCTCTTATTTCCCAGGGTAAATTAATAACTCTTAGTAACATCAATAGGCTTCAACTCAAAGGAAGGGCCTGGGCTGGTTGCTGGTTGGGCTGATGTCTGAACCACTGCCATCCACAGGCATGGCTGACAGAGGGTACAGTCCAAATGGCTCCCTATTCCCTACATAGTGCAGGACTCTCACTACTCTCTCTCTCAAAAAAGTCGGGCGCTATATAGAGAATAGGGTGCCGTTTGGGCACTCGATTCACGGAGGAGACTCTGGTCTGAGTTAGCAACGCCCCTTTTAAAGGACGCGGTGGCGTGGTCCCTTCTCTTCTTGAGTTGCAGGAGGGAGATCTGACTGTGGATCTGACCACTTCAGAGGCATTGTCAACAGCCAAGTTCAATAGGCAGAGAGGAGCCCTTTAGCTTGGTCTGGTCCGCAGGGAACCAGTCATGTCTTTATATACAGCCATCAAAGAGAGGAGGACACACTCCGTGGGATCCAGTCACTCTGTAATTGTGTCCCTGTGATCTCCGGTACTGATCTTTCAGAGGGAAAAACATGTTGGTGGATCTGATGAGAACTGGAAGACTGTGTATAACGTTGATACTTACCTGACTCTGTACTGTCACTTCAAGTCCTGGGCTAACGTCCACCCATACGGCTAACATCCACCCCTTAGGCTAACATCCACCCCTAAGGCTAACGTCCACCCTTAAGGCTAACATCCACCCCTTAGGCTAACGTCCACCCCTTAGGCTAACATCCACTCCTTAGGCTAACATCCACCCATAAGGATAACATCCACCCATAAGGCTAACATCCACCCATAAGGCTAACATCCACCCCTTAGGCTAACATCCACTCCTTAGGCTAACATCCACCCATAAGGCTAACATCCACCCATAAGGATAACATCCACCCATAAGGCTAACATCCACCCCTAAGGCTAACATCCACCCCTAAGGCTAACATCCACCCCTAAGGCTAACATCCACCCCTAAGGCTAACATCCACCCCTAAGGCTAACATCCACCCCTAAGGCTAACATCCACCCATAAGGCTAACATCCACCCCTTAGGCTAACATCCACCCCTTAGGCTAACATCCACCCCTAAGGCTAACATCCACCCATAAGGCAATGGTTCTCAAACTGGCTTAAAATTACGCCTGGGGGAACCTGCCTAGCCAAAGGAGGCAGCCTATTTGGGGGAGACCATAAGAACATGGGCCTAATGATCAGAGGTGCATTAGGAGGTACTTTGGACAGAGCAAAATGAGATTAGAGGGAACATTAACTATCAAGGTTAAAAAACACTTCTCTAAGGGGAGAGAAATCAAATGTACACCAGGTTAGAGTATAGACAACGGCATTAGTCACCAGGTTAGAGTATAGACTATGGCATTAATCACCAGGTTAGAGTATAGACTATGGCATTAGTCACCAGGTTAGAGTATAGACTATGGCATTAGTCACCAGGTTAGAGTATAGACTATGGCATTAGTCACCAGGTTAGAGTATAGACTATGGCATTAGTCACCAGGTTAGAGTATAGACTATGTCATTAGTCACCAGGTTAGAGTATCGACTATGTCATTAGTCACCAGGTTAGAGTATCGACTATGGCATTAGTCACCAGGTTAGAGTATAGACTATGGCATTAGTCACCAGGTTAGAGTATAGACTATGGCATTAGTCACCAGGTTAGAGTATAGACTATGGCATTAGTCACCAGGTTAGAGTATAGACTATGGCATTAGTCACCAGGTTAGAATATAGACCATGGCATTAGTCACCAGGTTAGAGTATAGACTATGGCATTAGTCACCAGGTTAGATTATAGACTATGGCATTAGTCACCAGGTTAGAGTATAGACTATGGCATTAGTCACCAGGTTAGAGTATAGACTATGGCATTAGTCACCAGGTTAGAATATAGACCATGGCATTAGTCACCAGGTTAGAGTATAGACTATGGCATTAGTCACCAGGTTAGAGTATAGACTATGGCATTAGTCACCAGGTTAGAGTATAGACTATGGCATTAGTCACCAGGTTAGAATATAGACCATGGCATTAGTCACCAGGTTAGAGTATAGACCATGGCATTAGTCACCAGGTTAGAATATAGACAACGGCATTAGTCACCAGGTTAGAGTATAGACTATGGCATTAGTCACCAGATTAGAGTATATACTATGGCATTAGTCACCAGGTTAGAGTATAGACTATGGCATTAGTCACCAGGTTAGAATATAGACCATGGCATTAGTCACCAGGTTAGAGTATAGACTATGGCATTAGTCACCAGGTTAGAGTATAGACTATGGCATTAGTCACCAGGTTAGAGTATAGACTATGGCATTAGTCACCAGGTTAGAGTATAGACTATGGCATTAATCACCAGGTTAGAGTATAGACTATGGCATTAGTCACCAGGTTAGAGTATAGACTATGGCATTAGTCACCAGGTTAGAGTATAGACTATAGCATTAGTCACCAGGTTAGAGTATAGACTATGGGATTAGTCACCAGGTTAGAGTATAGACTATGGCATTATTCACCAGGTTAGAGTATAGACTATGGCATTAATCACCAGGTTAGAGTATAGACTATGGCATTAGTCACCAGGTTAGAGTATAGACTATGGCATTAGTCACCAGTTTAGAGTATAGACTATAGCATTAGTCACCAGGTTAGAGTATAGACTATGGCATTAGTCACCAGGTTAGAGTATAGACTATGGCATTAGTCAGGTGGTTAGAGTGTAGACTATGGCATTAGTCACCAGGTTAGAGTATAGACTATGGCATTAGTCACCAGGTTAGAGTATAGACTATGGCATTAGTCACCAGGTTAGAGTATAGACTATGACATTAGTCACCAGGTTAGAGTATAGACTATGACATTAGTCACCAGGTTAGAGTATAGACTATGGCATTAGTCACCAGGTCATAGTCAACGGGCTGTCATGTGCCTTTTACTGAGGAGTTGCTTCCGTCTGGCCACTCTACAGTAAATGCCTGATCGGTGGAGTGCTGCAGAGATGGTTGTCCTTCTGGAAGGTTCTCCAACTCCACAGAGGAACTCTGGAGCTCTGTCAGAGTGACCATTGGTGTCCCTGGTGTCCAGGCTAAATTCCCTATCTGACACCGTCATGGTCATCTAAATATCCCCAGCTTCCTATTGGCTCATTCATCCCCAGGTTGTTGCTGTAAATGAGAATGTGTTAAAAATAAATAAAAACATTCCAAGGACTGAGAGTGTAGACCTTACAGTAGGAGTGTAGACCTTACAGTAGGAGTGTAGACCTTACAGTAGGAGTGTAGACATTGGGTTTTAGTATATATATATATACCGTTGAAGTCGGAAAGTTTACATACACCTTAGCCAAATACATGTAAACTCAGTTTTTCACAATTCCTGACATTTAATCCTAGCAAAAATTCCCAGTCTTAGGTCAGTTAGGATCACCACTTTATTTTAAAATTGTGAAATGTCAGAATAATAGTACAGATAATGATTTATTTCAGCTTTTATTTCTTTCATCACATTCCCAGTGGGTCAGAAGTTTACATACACTCAATTAGTATTTGGTAGCATTGCCTTTAAATTGTTTAACTTGGGTTCAACGTTTAGGGTAGCCTTCCACAAGCTTACCACAAAATGTTGGGTGAATTTTGGCCCATTCCTCCTGACAGAGCTGGTGTAACTGAGTCAGGTTTGTAGGCCTCCTTACTGGCAAATTATGTGGATATATTGAAGCAACATCTCAAGACATCAGTCAGGGAGTTAAAGCTTGGTCGCGAATGGGTCTTCCAAATGGACAATGACCCCAAGCATATTTCCAAAGTTGTGACAAAATGGCTTAAGGACAACAAAGTTATGGTATTGGAGTGGCCATCACAAAGCCTTTACCTCAATCCTATAGAAATTTTGTGGGATTGGGGTCTATAAGCTTGAGGGTCAATCTATAGGATTGACCCTCAAGAGCACTTTTTGCCAGTCTGTCTAGACCAGCGACGGTGGGTTTGAGCCTATAGGAGACGTTGTTGCCGGTGATGTCTGGTGAGGACCTGCCTTACAACAGGCCTACAAGCCCTCAGTCCAGCCTCTCTAGGCCTATTGCGGACAGTCTGAGCACTGATGGAGGGATTGTACATTCCTTGTGTATCTCGGGCAGTTGTTGTAAGGCCATCCTGTACCTGTCCCGAAGGTGTGATGTTCGGATATACCGATCCTGTGCAGGTGTTGTTACACGTGGTCTGCCACTGCGAGGGCGAACAGCTGTCCATCCTGTCTCCCTGAAGCGCTGTCTTAGGCGTCTCACAGTACGGACATTGCAATTTATTGCCCTGGCCACATCTGCAGTCCTCATGCCTCCTTGCAGCATGCCTAAGGCACATTCACACAGATGAGCAGGGACCCTAGGCATCTTTCTTTTGGTGTTTTTCAGAGTCAGTAGAAAGGCCTCTTTAATGTCCTAAGTTTTCATAACTGTGACCTTTATTGCCTACCGTCTATAAGCTGTTAGTGTCTTAACGACCGTTCCACAGGTGCATGTTCATTAATTGTTTATGATTCATTGAACAAGCATGGGAAACAGTGTTTAAACCCTTTACAATGAAGATCTGTGAAGTTATTTGGATTTTTACGAATTATCTTTGAAAGATATCCTTATTTCTGCTTAGAAGAAAAAATTAAAGCAGGAGGCACCAGTGACTAGATCAATACAAAAGTGGTCAGATGAAGCAGATGCTAAACTACAGGACTGTTTTGCTATCACAGACTGGAACATGTTCCGGGATTCTTCCGATGACATTGAGGAGTACATCACATCAGTCACTGGCTTTATCAATAAGTGCATCGAGGACGTCGTCCCGACAGTGACCGTACGTACATACCCCAACCAGAAGCCATGTATTACAGGCAACATTCGCACTGAGCTAAAGGGTAGAGCTGCCGCTTTCAAGGTGCGGGACTCTAACCCGGAAGCTTATAAGACATCCCGCTATGCCCTCCGACAAACCATCAAACAGGCAAAGCGTCAAAACAGGACTAAGATCGAGTCGTTCTACACTGGCTCTGATGCTCGTCGGATGTGGCAGGGCTTGCAAACAATTACAGACTACAAAGGGAAGCACAGCCGAGACAAAGGAGATGATTGTAGACTACAGGAAAAAGAGGACAGAGCACACCCCCATTCTCATTGACGGGGCTGCAGTGGAGCAGGTTGAGAGCTTCAAGTTCATTGGTGTCCGCCAACAAACTAACATGGTCCAAGCACACCATGACAGTCATGAAGCGGGCACGACAAAACCTATTCCCCCTCAGGAGACTGAAAAGATTTGGCATGGGTCCTCAGATCCTAAAAAAGTTCTACAGCTGCAGCATCGAGAGCATCCTGACTGGTTGCATCACTGCCTGCTATGGCAACTGCTCGGCCTCCGACCCCAAGGCACTACAGAGGGTAGTGCGTACGGCCCAGTACATCACTGGGGCCAAGCTTCCTGCCATCCAGGACCTCCATACCAGGCTGTATCAGAGGAAGGCCCTAAAAATTGTCAAAGACTCCAGCCACCCCAGTCATAGACTGTTCTCTCTGCTACCACACGGCAAGCGGTACCGGAGCGCCAAGTCTAGGTCAAAGAGGCTTCTGAACAGCTTCTACCCCCAAGCCATAAGACTCCTGAACATCTAGTCAAATGGCTACCCAGACTATTCACATTGCCCCACCACACCACTGCCACTCTCTGTTGTCATCTATGCATAGTCACTTTAATTTACTCTACCTACATGTACATACTACCTCAACTAACCGGTTCCCTCGCACATTGACTCTGTACCGGCACCCCCCTGGATGTAGCCTCCACATTGACTCTGTACCGTAATACCCTGTATATAGCCTCCACATTGACTCTGTACCGTAATACCCTGTATATAGCCTCCACATTGACTCTGTACCGTAATACTCTGTATATAGCCTCCACTTTGACTCTGTACCGTAACACCCTGTATATAGTCTCCACATTGACTCTGTACCGTAATACCCTGTATATAGCCTCTACATTGACTCTGTACCGTAATACCCTGTATATAGCCTCTACATTGACTCTGTACCGTAATACCCTGTATATAGCCTCTACATTGACACTGTACCGTAATACCCTGTATATAGCCCCACCCCCTGTATATAATGTTATTTTTTACTGCTCCTCTTTTACTGTCGGTTAGGGGCTCGTAAGTATTTTACTGTAAGGTGAAATACATGTTGTATTCGGCGCATGTGACTAATACAATTTGATTTGGATTTTGATTTTGATTTGAGACAATGTCCTGTAAAAGGGACGTTTCTTTTTGTTGTTGCTGAGTTTACATTCTAAGGAAGGAAGGGAGGTCATTAGTCAGGAGGATGTCATGTATTGTATGTTGAAGTCAAGTATCTGGGATTCTTTGAACTTTCAAATTCAATAGTCCTCACTGGGTAGAATTACTGCGTGTACTTTACTCTTAAACCATTTATAACTGCATCATTATTTAAGGAATTTAATATAACTATTGCCCGTATCAGTGCCAAGCAGTTTTATGAAAATGTATATATTTCTTAATAGGGATTATATTTGGGTGAGCGGTAAAAACCCAGTGGGTGAAAGATATACATCTGTTTTCTCTGTTAATCTCTCTCTCTCTCTCTCTCCAGTCTCTACAGGCTCTCTCTCTCTCTCTCTCTCTCTCTCTCTCTCTCTCTCTCTCTCTCTCTCTCTCTCCAGTCTCTCAGGCTGTCTCTCTCTCTCTCCCTCCAGTCTCTACAGGCTGAGTCCCTCTCTCTCTCCAGTCTCTACAGGCTCTCTCTCTCTCTCCCTCCCTCCAGTCTCTACAGGCTCTCTCTCTCTCTCTCCCTCCAGTCTCTACAGGCTCTCTCTCTCTCCCTCCAGTCTCTACAGGCTCTCTCTCTCTCTCTCCCTCCAGACTCTACAGGCTGAGTCTCTCTCTCTCTCTCTCCAGTCTCTACAGGCTCTCTCTCTCTCTCTCCCTCCAGTCTCTACAGGCTGAGTCCCTCTCTCCCTCCAGTCTCTCAGGCTGTCTCTCTCTCTCTCTCTCCAGTCTCTACAGGCGGTCTCTCTCTCTCTCCAGTCTCTACAGGCTCTCTCTCTCTCTCTCCCTCCAGTCTCTACAGGCTGAGTCTCTATCTCTCTCTCTCTCTCCAGTCTCTACAGGCTCTCTCTCTCTCTCTCTCTCTCTCTCTCTCTCTCTCTCTCTCTCTCTCTCTCCCTCCAGTCTCTACAGGCTGAGTCTCTCTCTCTCTCCAGTCTCTACAGGCTCTCTCTCTCTCCAGTCTCTACAGGCTGTCTCTCTCTCCAGTCTCTCAGGCTGTCTCTCTCTCCAGTCTCTCAGGCTGTCTCTCTCCAGTCTCTACAGGCTGTCTCTCTGTCTCTCTCTCCAGTCTCTCAGGCTGTCTCTCTCTCTCTCCAGTCTCTACAGACTGAGTCCCTCTCTCTTTCCAGTCTCTTAGGCTGTCTCTCTCTCTCTCTCTCCAGTCTCTACAGGCTGTCTCTCTCTCCAGTCTCGCAGGCTGTCTTTCTCTCTCTCCAGTCTTTCTTTGTCTTTCTCTCTCTCTCTCTCCACTCTCTCTCCAATAATAGGGATTATATTTGGGTGAGCGGTAAAAACCCAGTGGGTGAAAGATATACATCTGTTTTCTCTGTTAATCTCTCTCTCTCTCTCTCCAGTCTCTACAGGCTCTCTCTCTCTCGCTCTCTCCAGTCTCTCAGGCTGTCTCTCTCTCTCTCTCTCCAGTCTCTACAGGCTGTCTGTCTGTCTGTCTCTCTCTCTCTCTCTCTCTCTCTCTCTCTCTCTCTCTCTCTCTCTCTCTCTCTCCAGTCTCTACAGGCTCTCTCTCTCTCTCTCCCTCCAGTCTCTACAGGCTGAGTCTCTCTCTCTCTCTCTCCAGTCTCTACAGGCTCTCTCTCTCTCTCTCTCTCCCTCCAGTCTCTACAGGCTGAGTCTCTCTCTCTCTCTCTCTCTCCAGTCTCAGACAGGCTGTCTCTCTCTCTCTCCAGGCTCTCTCTCTCTCTCTCCCTCCAGTCTCTACAGGCTGAGTCCCTCTCTCTCTCCAGTCTCTTAGGATGTCTCTCTCTCCCTCTCTCCAGTCTCTCAGGCTGTCTCTCTCTCTCTCTCTTTCCAGTCTCTACAGGCTGTCTCTCTCTCTCTCCAGTCTCTACAGGCTCTCTCTCTCTCTCTCCCTCCAGTCTCTACAGGCTGAGTCCCTCTCTCTCTCCAGTCTCTTAGGCTGTCTCTCTCTCCCTCTCTCCAGTCTCTCAGGCTCTCTCTCTCTCTCTCTCTCCAGTCTCTACAGGCTGTCTCTCTCTCTCTCCAGTCTCTATAGGCTCTCTCTCTCTCTCTCCCTCCAGTCTCTACAGGCTGAGTCCCTCTCTCTCTCCAGTCTCTTAGGCTGTCTCTCTCTCCCTCTCTCCAGTCTCTCAGGCTGTCTCTCTCTCTCTCTCGCCAGTCTCTACAGGCTGTCTCTCTCTCTCTCCAGTCTCTACAGGCTGTCTCTCTCCAGTCTCTACAGGCTGTCTCTCTCTCCAGTCTCTCAGGCTGTCTGTCTCCAGTCTCTACAGGCTGTCTCTCTGTCTCTCTCTCCAGTCTCTCAGGCTGTCTCTCTCTCTCTCCAGTCTCTACAGGCTGAGTCCCTCTCTCTTTCCAGTCTCTTAGGCTGTCTCTCTCTCTCTCTCTCTCTCTCTCCAGTCTCTACAGGCTGTCTCTCTCTCCAGTCTCGCAGGCTGTCTTTCTCTCTCTCTCCAGTCTCTACAGGCTGTCTCTCTGTCTCTCTCTCCAGTCTCTCAGGCTGTCTCTCTCTCTCTCCAGTCTCTACAGGCTGTCTCTCTCTCTCTCCAGTCTCTACAGGCTGTCTCTCTGTCTCTCTCTCCAGTCTCTCAGGCTGTCTCTCTCTCTCTCCAGTCTCTACAGGCTGTCTCTCTCTCTCTCTCTCCAGTCTCTACAGGCTGTCTCTCTCTCTCTCCAGTCTCTACAGGCTGAGTCCCTCTCTCTCTCCAGTCTCTACAGGCTGTCTCTCTCTCTCTCCAGTCTCTACAGGCTGTCTCTCTCTCTCTCCAGTCTCTACAGGCTGTCTCTCTCTCTCTCCAGTCTCTACAGGCTGTCTCTCTCTCTCTCCAGTCTCTACAGGCTGTCTCTCTCTCTCTCCAGTCTCTACAGGCTGTCTCTCTCTCTCTCCAGTCTCTACAGGCTGTCTCTCTCTCTCTCCAGTCTCTACAGGCTGTCTCTCTCTCTCTCCAGTCTCTACAGGCTGTCTCTCTCTCTCTCCAGTCTCTACAGGCTGTCTCTCTCTCTCTCCAGTCTCTACAGGCTGTCTCTCTCTCTCTCCAGTCTCTACAGGCTGTCTCTCTCTCTCTCCAGTCTCTACAGGCTGTCTCTCTCTCTCTCCAGTCTCTACAGGCTGTCTCTCTCTCTCTCCAGTCTCTACAGGCTGTCTCTCTCTCTCTCCAGTCTCTACAGGCTGTCTCTCTCTCTCTCCAGTCTCTACAGGCTGTCTCTCTCTCTCTCCAGTCTCTACAGGCTGTCTCTCTCTCTCTCCAGTCTCTACAGGCTGTCTCTCTCTCTCTCCAGTCTCTACAGGCTGTCTCTCTCTCTCTCCAGTCTCTACAGGCTGTCTCTCTCTCTCTCCAGTCTCTACAGGCTGTCTCTCTCTCTCTCCAGTCTCTACAGGCTGTCTCTCTCTCTCTCCAGTCTCTACAGGCTGTCTCTCTCTCTCTCCAGTCTCTACAGGCTGTCTCTCTCTCTCTCCAGTCTCTACAGGCTGTCTCTCTCTCTCTCTCTCTCTCTCCACAGCCAGAGTACAGTCACTCCTCTGTCTCTTTATGCATATGACTATGTTTCACACTCAGACAGAGAGGATCTTTCCTATGGAATGCCTTCCATATAATAGTCAGCAGTCTACTCTCACTGTCATTCATTAGAGTGCTGTGTGTGTGTGTATGTGTGTGTGTCTGTGTGTGTGTGTCTGTGTGTGTGTGTGTGTGTGTGTGTGTGTGTGTGTGTGTGTGTGTGTGTGTGTGTCGTGTCGTGTGTGTGTGTCTCGTGTGTGTGTGTGTCGTGTGTGTGTGTCTCGTGTGTGTTGTGTGTGTGTGTCGTGTGTGTGTGTGTGTGTTCGCACCAGTTTGTTATGGATTCATTAGGCTCCATGTAAACACAGTCAGTGATTTCCATGTGAATGCACTGATTCCTTTACTCAGAGATTACCAACAGAATAAAGCCTCTCCGAGTAGGAGTGGAGTGCTGATCTAGAATCATTCCCCCCCCCCCGTCCCCCCGTCCTTGTAATCTGATTCATTATGATCTAAAAGGCAATACTGATCCTAGATCGGCGCTCCCACTTCGAGACACTTTGAGGCAGGTTTCGCTAGGGTGTTGTAGACGACGGGGGGGGGGGGGGGGGGGGGCTATAACCATCTGCCTTTGATTCCAAAAGTTGCAGGTTTGAGTCCAGCGATAGAAAGTCGAGTCACATTTCAGTGGCCACTCCACCATCTCCGTCCCCAACGCCCAAAACTGAAACCTACTTGAAGGTAACAGCGCTCCCGTTTGCCCCTAGTGGCCAGTTTCCACGACGTCTCCCGACGACGTCCTCAGACGTTGATGTCCGATAGTGAGTGACCCCTGGCTGGTGTGACGGCAGACAGCATAGCAGTTTGAGCGTTGGGCCAGTAACCGAAAGGTCGCCAGGTTGAATCCCTGAGCTGACAAGGTGAAAAATGTAAACACCCACCATGTTGTTATTCGTGGTAGAAGGATTACTGGTTTGGTTTACACTCTATATTGATCAAGCTGCTTTCATTTTTCTGTCTCTCAGCAGCTGTATTGAGCAGGTCAGAGTTGTTGCGAAAGCCGTCTCACATTGAGAGTGAAAAGCAGAAGGAAACACTCTGGTATCAACCAAGTGGGTCACACTTACTGCACTTTGACCTGATAAGTTGGAATGCACTGTAGCCTATAGTGAACAACAGCCCTGCATACTGCTAACAGGGTAATATTGATTTTAAAAAGGGACTTCTATCCAGTGTGGAACTAAATTAACCCCAGTCATTTGTAATGTTGCATGTTTTTAAAAAAAAATTCCATTGTGATACTCGTGATGTACAGCAGGACGACTTAGTAGTTCAGAATGTTAGGCCAGTGACTAAAATGCTTCCTGGTTCGAATCCCTGAGCTGACTAGGTGAAAAAGGTATCTGTGCCATTGCGTAAGGCACTTAACCCTAGTTTCTCTCGATAAGAGCGTCTGCTAAATCACTGAAATGTAAATGTGCGAAATAAAATCCCTTCACATCAATACAGGTTATTTTTCGTTTTTTTTTCATTCGTTTATTATTTCATTTTTAATTCAAGCGCACATAATATCTGGCAACATCTAACTAGCATTTTCTAACTGATAGCAAAAAAAAGTAGACTACCTTGACTAGCCTAATAATAGACCATGAAGTTAGGTGCCCTGCCCATCATTATCGTGCTTACGCTCTAACATACTATAGCCCAAGGCTGTATGCATGGTTAATACAGTGTCAACATAAGACATGAGCTGATAAAGAAAGTGATAAGTTTAGGATAAGTGAAGAGGCTAGTAAACTCCTCCACTCGGTGAGTTTCCACTGCAGGAGAGCAGTCAGAGTCAGAGTGATGTAAGTTAGCGCCTGACGGGCATTCTGAGGTGGCAGGCTAAGGGGCAGAGCCGGTAGCGGTGGGTAGAGGACAGGGCAGTGGCACCCACAGTGACCCGAATGGGCGGAGTGGCAGAGAGGGATAGAAGGGCAGGCCTGGCAGGGTGCGGTCTCGAGTGGCAACTGATGCCTCAAAATTTCCCAATTCAACTGGGAAAGGCAAAAAACGGCAGAACCAGTAGTGTTCCTCCTCGTTTGACATTGACAGCACCTCAGTGGCAAACCACAGCATCAAGAAGACAATCTACGACCACTGTTCACTACAGAAGAGCTACTTTGAACCTGTTTTGTTTAAATGAGCAGCCTTTTCAACTCCATACCCATATCTGTTGGTTCCCGACGAGGAGAAAGAACAAGATACAGTTCAACGGCGACGTTTGGACAACACCGGACTCGGACCCCCGGAGACATTGAACTTTTACCCATGCTACCGGTTCCATAAAACAAAGCAAATGACTTTTTTTGGGGGGGGCTTTTACGGACAGTTGCTGTGCGCACCGAGGATGGCGTGGATAAGGCTTATATAATATTGAAATATCCTGTCTCCTATCCTCCATTCCTTACCCTGTGGGGGGAACACGGAGCATCCAGGGGAGGGGGTAGCTTGGGACACCACCGCGACCTGTGCCACCTTACTACTCCGCTTCGGAGTGGCCGGCTCTGCCGGTCTGGCTGGGATGCGT
Source organism: Salvelinus alpinus (assembly GCF_045679555.1). Lineage (NCBI taxonomy): Eukaryota > Metazoa > Chordata > Actinopteri > Salmoniformes > Salmonidae > Salvelinus > Salvelinus alpinus. Next base: position 43,251,101 of record NC_092099.1, on the reverse strand, counting down.
CTCTCCGTGCTTGTAGGGCTCTTCATCGGCTGCGCCCTGCTTCTCGCACCTGTAACCGAGGGCTGTGGGCCGGGGAGGGGATACGGCAAGAGACGTCCGCCAAAGAAGCTCACACCCCTCGCTTATAAGCAGTTCAGCCCCAACGTTGCCGAGAAAACACTGGGAGCCAGTGGCAAATACGAGGGGAAAATAACGAGAAATTCAGAACGGTTCAAAGAGCTCACTCCCAACTATAACCCTGATATTATATTTAAAGATGAGGAGAATACGGCTGCCGATCGACTTATGACCCAGGTGAGAAGCAGGCATGGGGTTTTAAAACGTCACCTGGTGGTTTTTATCTCACTAATGACAGCTGTGGCGACCAGAACGTCTCACTGAACCTCCCGTTCATCGTTCATTTGAGAGCTTCTGTTTGCACTTTGTTAAAAGTTTAAACCGTGACTTTAAACCTTATTGATTCTCAGCGCTTTTATCTCTGTTTTGGTTCAACGGATTTCTGTTGACAGTTCAAAATTACACGTCAATTATGCAATAGGCACATAGGCTTTAACTGTAGGCTACCCGCTAAACATGTAGGTTATATTGAAACACTGTAAACTACTTTTACATGTTTTAATGTGCTAACTTTGTGTCCGGTTTCAGAGATAAATTAAGCTACGCATGCACGTAGACATCACCGAAAATGTAAGAGCGCGAGTTATTGAGTTGATAAATGTTTAGGGTCACCGGTTGAATTCTATTGTTCATAAAATATACATCTCTTTTTTTTAAAGAATATAAATAACCCTCGATGGACAGGAATAGTATTCCAACATTTGAATCACAAATGTCCACGTATTTTCTACCTGTTTTGAGTAGTGAAATTACGCACGTGCAATTACGCATGGATCATGTTGGAATAGCTAACGATTTATTTTCTGAAACCTCTCTGATCTCTTCTAACATCAGGGTTGAATAAATAACATGTCAGTACATCAAGCCGTTTTATTAGGATGTAAAAAACAAAACAAATAACAAAGCAAACAATCTTCCTTTTGACCGTTTTGAACATGGTCAATATTTAGCCAAAGACAAAACATGTCTATACATGTTTATTGCATCGGTTGTAGGCTTGTTCACTTTGAACCCCAGTGATGAATTGTCAACATCATGTCTATGGCATCTGTTGTAGGATACTTAACTTTGACCCCCTGTGATGAATTGTCAACAGCATTTATGAGTGTAGATTACATTAAGCCCATTGTATACTATAGCCTGTATGTGTATCCTAGTTGTTTTCCTGTGATAATCTCACGACTCTTTTAACAGCCTAGTGTCTCACCTAAACCAGTGTCTTATTGCGTCTCCTCTTTCTCCCCCAAGCGTTGTTAGTCATCCCTCTCTCTCCTCTCTCTCCTCTTTCTCCCCCAAGCGTTGTTAGTCATCCCTCTCTCTCCTCTCTCTCCTCTTTCTCCCCCAAGCGTTGTTAGTCATCCCTCTCTCTCCTCTTTCTTCCCCAAGCGTTGTTAGTCATCCCTCTCTCTCCTCTTTCTCCCCTAAGCGTTGTTAGTCATCCCTCTCTCTCCTCTCTCTCCCCCAAGCGTTGTTAGTCATCCCTCTCTCTCCTCTCTCTCCCCCAGCGTTGTTAGTCATCCCTCTCTCTCCTCTCTCTCCTCTCTCTCCCCCAAGCGTTGTTAGTCATCCCTCTCTCTCCTCTCTCTCCTCTTTCTCCCCCAAGCGTTGTTAGTCATCCCTCTCTCTCCTCTCTCTCCCCCAGCATTGTTAGTCATCCCTCTCTCTCCTCTCTCTCCTCTTTCTCCCCCAAGCGTTGTTAGTCATCCCTCTCTCTCCTCTTTCTCCCCCAAGCGTTGTTAGTCATCCCTCTCGCTCCTCTCTCTCCCCCAGCATTGTTAGTCATCCCTCTCTCTCCTCTCTCTCCCCCAGCGTTGTTAGTCATCCCTCTCTCTCCTCTTTCTCCCCCAGCGTTGTTAGTCATCCCTCTCTCTCATCTCTCTCCTCTCTCTCCCCCAGCGTTGTTAGTCATCCCTCTCTCTCCTCTTTCTCCCCCAAGCGTTGTTAGTCATCCCTCTCTCTCCTCTTTCTCCCCCAAGCGTTGTTAGTCATCCCTCTCGCTCCTCTCTCTCCCCCAGCATTGTTAGTCATCCCTCTCTCTCCTCTCTCTCCCCCAGCGTTGTTAGTCATCCCTCTCTCTCCTCTTTCTCCCCCAGCGTTGTTAGTCATCCCTCTCTCTCATCTCTCTCCTCTCTCTCCCCCAGCGTTGTTAGTCATCCCTCTCTCTCCTCTTTCTCCCCCAGCGTTGTTAGTCATCCCTCTCTCTCCTCTCTCTCCTCTTTCTCCCCCAAGCGTTGTTAGTCATCCCTCTCTCTCCTCTTTCTCCCCCAAGCGTTGTTAGTCATCCCTCTCTCTCCTCTCTCTCCCCCAGCATTGTTAGTCATCCCTCTCTCTCCTCTCTCTCCCCCAGCGTTGTTAGTCATCCCTCTCTCTCCTCTTTCTCCCCCAGCGTTGTTAGTCATCCCTCTCTCTCCTCTCTCTCCCCCAGCGTTGTTAGTCATCCCTCTCTCTCCTCTCTCTCCCCCAAGCGTTGTTAGTCATCCCTCTCTCTCCTCTCTCTCCTCTCTCTCCCCCAGTGTTGTTAGTCATCCCTCTCTCTCCTCTTTCTCCCCTAAGCGTTGTTAGTCATCCCTTTCTCTCCTCTCTCTCCCCCAAGCGTTGTTAGTCATCCCTTTCTCTCCTCTCTCTCCCCCAAGCGTTGTTAGTCATCCCTCTCTCTCCTCTCTCTCCCCCAGCATTGTTAGTCATCCCTCTCTCTCCTCTCTCTCCCTCAGCGTTGTTAGTCATCCCTCTCTCTCCTCTCTCTCCCCCAGCGCTGTAAAGACAAGCTGAACTCCCTGGCCATCTCTGTGATGAACATGTGGCCTGGGGTGAAGCTGAGAGTGACAGAGGGCTGGGACGAGGACGGGCACCACTCAGAGGATTCCCTCCATTACGAGGGAAGAGCGGTGGACATCACCACCTCAGACCGGGACAGGAATAAGTACTCCATGCTGGCTCGCCTGGCCGTGGAGGCCGGCTTCGACTGGGTCTACTATGAATCCAAGGCACACGTGCACTGCAGTGTCAAGTCAGGTATGGGGATGGGATGCAGACGGAGCAAAAAAAACAACATCTTATTATCAACATGTATAAAAGTACGACCTATTGTACTGGCAACATGCAGTGCTGCTAGCCTCAACTGCAGTCTCAGAGAACACACTGGGGTGAGCTTAGAGATTTGTTGTCAATTGTCTGTCAGAAAGAGACGAGAGTTCTGCTTTCAGCAGTGATCAGGTTAACCCCTATTGATTTGTTAAAGCAACCCAGTTGTCCCTTTGGTCTGAGTGTTGTCAGTTGTTATTAGGCCAACTCAGGTGAGGTGCTAGACGGGGGGGGGGGGGGGGGGGGGGGTTGTGAGGTGTTAGACCTGAGGTGAGGCAGCTCATTACCGGCAGTCTGTCAAGACAACTGTCTGCAGGGAGTCAATTAGAGGAAGAGCTTTCTGGGCTCTGGACGTGGGTAGGGCCTCGCTGTAGTCTATTTTATCTGGACGTGGGTAGGGCCTCGCTGTAGTCTATTTTATCTGGACGTGGGTAGGGCCTCGCTGTAGTCTATTTTATCTGGACTTGGGTAGGGCCTCGCTGTAGTCTATTTTATCTGGACGTGGGTAGGGCCTCGCTGTAGTCTATTTTATCTGGACGTGGGTAGGGCCTCGCTGTAGTCTATTTTATCTGGACTTGGGTAGGGCCTCGCTGTAGTCTATTTTATCTGGACGTGGGTAGGGCCTCGCTGTAGTCTATTTTATCTGGACATGGGTAGGGCCTCGCTGTAGTCTATATTATCTGGACTTGGGTAGGGCCTCGCTGTAGTCTATATTATCTGGACGTGGGTAGGGCCTCGCTGTAGTCTATATTATCTGGACGTGGGTAGGGCCTCGCTGTAGTCTATTTTATCTGGACTTGGGTAGGGCCTCGCTGTTGTCTATTTTATCTGGACGTGGGTAGGGCCTCGCTGTAGTCTATTTTATCTGGACGTGGGTAGGGCCTCGCTGTAGTCTATTTTATCTGGACTTGGGTAGGGCCTCGCTGTTGTCTATTTTATCTGGACGTGGGTAGGGCCTCGCTGTAGTCTATTTTATCTGGACGTGGGTAGGGCCTCGCTGTAGTCTATTTTATCTGGACGTGGGTAGGGCGTCACTGTAGTCAACATGATCTGGTGGTTGTCTGGTGATGGACTACACTCAAACAGGATTTTCTCTGAGGTGATAACTGAGGTGTGTGTGTTCTATAGTGATTTCTGTCTAAATGGATGGAAGTGTAACACAGGGTCAACAAAGAGTCAGGCCCTGTTAATACCTACAGTGGGGAGAACAAGTATTTGATACACTGCCGATTTTGCAGGTTTTCCTACTTACAAAGCATGTAGAGGTCTGTAATTTTTATCATAGGTACACTTCAACTGTGAGAGACGGAATCTAAAACAAAAATCCAGAAAATCACATTGTATGATTTTTAAGTAATTAATTTGCATTTTATTGCATGACATAAGTATTTGATACATCAGAAAAGCAGAACTTAATATTTGGTACAGAAACCTTTGTTTGCAATTACAGAGATCATACATTTCCTGTAGTTCTTGACCAGGTTTGCACACACTGCAGCAGGGATTTTGGCCCACTCCTCCATACAGACCTTCTCCAGGTCCTTCAGGTTTCGGGGCTGTCGCTGGGCAATACGGACTTTCAGCTCCCTCCAAAGATTTTCTATTGGGTTCAGGTCTGGAGACTGGCTAGACCACTCCAGGACCTTGAGATGCTTCTTACAGAGCCACTCCTTAGTTGCCCTGGCTGTGTGTTTTGGGTCGTTGTCATGCTGGAAGACCCAGCCACGACCCATCTTCAATGCTCTTATTGAGGGAAGGAGGTTGTTGGCCAAGATCTTGCGATACATGGCCCCATCCATCCTCCCCTCAATACGGTGCAGTCGTCCTGTCCCCTTTGCAGAAAAGTATCCCCAAAGAATGATGTTTCCACCTCCATGCTTCACGGTTGGGATGGTGTTCTTGGGGTTGTACTCATCCTTCTTCTTCCTCCAAACACAGCGAGTGGAGTTTAGACCAAAAAGCTCTATTTTTGTCTCATCAGACCACATGACCTTCTCCCATTCCTCCTCTGGATCATCCAGATGGTCATTGGCAAACTTCAGACGGGCCTGGACATGCGCTGGCTTGATCAAAGGGACCTTGTGTGCGCTGCAGGATTTTAATCCATGACGGCGTAGTGTTTTACTAATGGTTTTCTTTGAGACTGTGGTCTCAGCTCTCTTCGGGTCATTGACCAGGTCCTGCCGTGTAGTTCTGGGCTGATCCCTCACCTTTCTCATGATCATTGATGCCCCACGAGGTGAGATCTTGCATGGAGCCCCAGACCGAGGGTGATTGACCGTCATCTTGAACTTCTTCCATTTTCTAATAATTGCGCTAACAGTTGTTGCCTTCTCACCAAGCTGCTTGCCTATTGTCCTGTAGCCCATCCCAGCCGTGTGCAGGTCTACAATTTTATCCCTGATGTCCTTACACAGCTCTCTGGTCTTGGCCATTGTGGAGAGGTTGGAATCTGTTTGATTGAGTGTGTGGACAGGTGTCTTTTATACAGGTAACGAGTTCAAACAGGTGCAGTTAATACAGGTAATAAGTGGAGAACAGGAGGGCTTCTTAAAGAAAAACTAACAGGTCTGTGAGAGCCGGAATTCTTACTGGTTGGTAGGTGATCAAATACTTAAGTCATGCAATAAAATGCAAATTAATTACTTAAAAATCATACAATGTGATTTTCTGGATTTTTGATCTTTCGTCTCTCACAGTTGAAGTGTACCTATGATAAAAATTACAGAACTCTACATGCTTTGTAAGTAGGAAAACCTGCAAAATCGGCAGTGTATCAAATACTTGTTCTCCCCACTGTATCTGTATGCACACGTGACTGTGTGTTGATAGGATGCAGTGCCTTAGATCGAGTGGCGCGGCGCTCTAAGGCACTGCATCTCAGTGCTAGAGGTGTCACTACAGACCCGGGTTCGATCCCGGGCTGTATCACAACAGGCTGTGATTGGGAGTCCCATAGGGCGGCGCGCAATTTGTCCAGCGTCGTCTGAGTTAGGGGAGGGTTTGGCCCGTGGTAGGCCGTCATTGTAAATAAGAATTTGTTCTTAACTGACTTGCCTAGTTAAATATTATAATTTTTAAAAGTTAAGAGTAGAGTTGACGCTGGAAGGAGAGAGACCCCACTCTAAGAGCTGGTTAACTGATTAACTTTCTCCTTTTGTTTCCCTGTCGGGTAGTTTACGTTAGTCTCCCTGGTCTCCCTTCTCAGATCTAATCTTATCACCTGGCCTTGGTAATTACCCTTCCCAAATATTGTTTTTTGGGACCCACTGGAAGACAGGAGACTTACGTTTAGGACAGGCAGCCCAATTCTGACCAGGGCCAAAATGTAAGGAATTGGGGTGCCACTTGGAATGTGATCTTTACCCGTCTCACACTGAGACTTCTGACCTCATTCCAGTGGAGATTAAATCATTGGGTTACTCATTAGCTCGTAATAGATTTATTCTGAATCATGAGCAACGTTGAGTTGAAAAGGAGAAGATTGGTAGAATGGCTTTTTCAAATGTTTACCTGTAAACACACAGATGTTTCAATGGAAGGTTGTTTGTAAGGATTATATGTTTAAATAAAGTCTGTCTGTCTGTCTGTCTGTCTGTCTGTCTGTCTGTCTGTCTGTCTGTCTGTCTGTCTGTCTGTCTGTCTGTCTGTCTGTCTGTCTGTCTGTCTGTCTGTCTGTCTGTCTGTCTGTCTGTCTGTCTGTCTGTCTGTCTGTCTGTCTGTCTGTCTGTCTGTCTGTCTGTCTGTCTGTCTGTCTGTCTGTCTGTCTGTCTGTCTGTCTGTCTGTCTGTCTGTCTGTCTGTCTGTCTGTCTGTCTGTCTGTCTGTCTGTCTGTCTGTCTGTCTGTCTGTCTGTCTGTCTGTCTGTCTGTCTGTCTGTCTGTCTGTCTGTCTGTCTGTCTGTCTGTCTGTCTGTCTGTCTGTCTGTCTGTCTGTCTGTCTGTCTGTCTGTCTGTCTGTCTGTCTGTCTGTCTGTCTGTCTGTCTGTCTGTCTGTCTGTCTGTCTGTCTGTCTGTCTGTCTGTCTGTCTGTCTGTCTGTCTGTCTGTCTGTCTGTCTGTCTGTCTGTCTGTCTGTCTGTCTGTCTGTCTGTCTGTCTGTGCCTGCCTGTGTATTGACATAAGGCTTCAAAAGCTCTAATGGGAATTTCATTTCGAAGGTCCTGTTGTTTCCTTAAAATGTTAATCATGTAAAATCTCACGGTATAAACATGTTGGGCTGAAATGCCAGATTATTTTATTTTTAAACTAGGTATCCATAACAAGACATCTGCATTTTAACAGGCAGCCCAATTCTGATCCATTTCTACTAACTGGACATTTGACCAATCACATCAGATATTTCTTTCTGATCTGATTGGTCAAAAGACTAATTAGTGATTTAGAATTGGGCTGCGTGTGTAGCAAATCAGACAACCAATCTATTGACATAACCACTTTCAAATCAGTTATTGTGTCAGTCTACAGTTCTTAAGTTAACAGAGCCCTTCAATAAGACTCTCTCTCTCTCTCTCTCTCTCTCTCTACCCTGTCCCCCTCACTCCTTTCCCTCTCTCTCTCTCTCTACCCTGTCCCCCTCACTCCTTTCCCTCTATCTCAGAGCACTCAGTAGCAGCAAAGACCGGGGGGTGTTTCCCTGGTCGTTCTTTGGTCACTCTGGATGACGGGAGCAGCAGGGCGGTTCAGGACCTCCAGCCAGGTGACCGGGTCCTGGCCTCCTCAGGGGCTGACGGCAGCAGGAGTGGAGGAGACCTCGTATACAGTGAGTTCTTCACCTTCCTGGACCACGAGCCTGCAGCGAGGAAACAGTTCTACGTGTTGGGAACAGAGACGGGAGCAAACCTGACCCTCACTGCAGCTCATCTTGTGTTCGTGACAGATGGTAACTGTTCAGTGGGCAAATCGGCAAAAGGTGCTGTCATGCGGACTATGTACGCCAGCGACGTACGGCCAGGACAGTGTGTGCTGACTGCAGGGAGAAACCAGGGACCACAGGGAAACCTGTCCCAAGTTATCTGGGTCCACATCCAGATGGACACTGGGGCCTTCGCCCCTCTGACACGCCACGGCTCACTGGTGGTGGACGGCGTTCTAGCCTCGTGCTACGCTGCTATGGACCAGCACCACCTAGCCCACTGGGCCTTTGGTCCCCTCCGCCTGCTGTACAGCTGGACCAGATGGACCGGGACTGGTGCCTCTCTAGGAGACGGACTACACTGGTACTCACAAGTCCTGCATTGGATAGGAACGTTCCTATTGGACCCTGGACATTTCCACCCCTGGGGGATGGTCATGTATGACTCAGAGAGATAAAGAGAGAGAAAGAAAAAAGACCGGGAGGTCGCAAGAAAATTGTCCAATCAAATCTAATGTTATTTTGTCACATTGCTTCGTAGAAAACAGGTGTAGACTAACAGTGAAACGCTAACTTACGGGTCCATTTCCAACAACGAATAACAAATAAAAATAAAGAGTAAAAGTAACATGGCTATAAAAACTATATATACAAAAGTATGTGGATACTTAAAATTAGTGGATTTGACTATTTCAGCCACACCCGTTGCTGTCAGGTGTATAAAAAAATCAAGCACACAGCCAATCAATCTCCATAGACAAACATTGGCAGTAGAACAGCCTTACCGAACAGTTCAGTGACTTTCAACGTGGCACCGTCATAGGATGCCACCTTTCCAACAAGTCAGTTTGTCAAATTTCTGCTCTGCTAGAAGTGGAAACGTATAGGAGCAACAACAGCTCAGCCACGAAGTGCAAGCTCACAGAACGGGACCGCTGAAGCGTGTAGCGCGTAAAAATCGTTCTTGGTTGCAAAACTGACTACCGAGTTCCAAACTGCCTCTGGAAGCAACATCAGCACAATAACTGTTCATCGGGAACTTCATGCAATGGGTGTCCATGGCCGAGCAGACACACACAAGCCTAAGATTACCAAGCATTGGCTGGAGTAGTGTAAATCTCACCGCCATTGGACTTTGGAAACGTGTTCTATGATTCTCTGGAGGAATCACGCTTCACCATCTGGCAGTCCAACGGACAAATCTGGGTTTTGTGGATGCCAGGAGAACGCTACCTGCCCCAATGCATAGTGCCAACTGTAAAGTTTGGTGTAGGATGAATAATGGCCTAGGGCTGTTTTTCATGGTTCAGACTAGGCCCCTTAGTTCCGGTAAAGGGAAATCTTAACACTACAGCATACAATGACATTGTAGACAATTCTGTGCTTCCAATTTTGTGGCAACCGTTTGTGGAATGCCCTTTCCTGGGCACAATACCCCCGTGCACAAAGCGAGGTCCATACAGAAATGGTTTGTCGAGATCGGTGTGGAAGAACTTGACTGGCATGCACAGAGGCCTGACCTCAACCCCATCGAACACCTTTTGGATGATTTGGAACGTCGACTGCGAGCCAGCCCAACATCACTGCCTGACCTCACTAATGCTCTTGTGGCTAAATGGAACCAACAGCAATTCTCCAACATCTAGTGGAGAGCCTTCCCAGAGGAGTGGAGGCTGTTAGAGCAACAAAGGGGAAACCAATTCCATATTAATGACCATGAGCAGGTGTTCACATACTTTTTGTCATGTAGTGAATGAGTGTGTGGGTGTATGTAGTGTATGTGTGGTCAAATCCAGCATGTGTGCATAGAGTCCGTGAAAAACAGCGTCCATGCAGGTAGTCCGGTAGCCATTTGTTTATCTTTTTATATAGATTTAAAAAAAAGTAATTTACCAGACGCTCTTATACAGCGCGACTAAGTGACTTGCTCAAGGGCACATCAGAAGATGTTTGACTTAGTCGGCTCAGGGATTCAAACTAGCAACCTTTGGTTTACTGGCCCGACGCTCTAACTGCTAGGCTACCTTGGTTAGAAGTCTTATGGTTTGGGGGTAGAAGCTGTTCTGGGTCCTCTTGATTCCAGACTTGGTGCATCGGTACCACTTGCCGTGAGGTAGCAGAGAAAACAGTCTGTGGCTTGGGTGGCTGGAGTCTTTGGGTGGCTGGAGTCTTTGGGTGGCTGGAGTCTTTGACAATTTTGACACCGACTGGAACAGAGGTCCTGGATAGCAGGAAGTCGGCCCCAGTGATGTACTGGGCCGTACGCACTACCCTCTGTAGCACCTTGAGGTCGGATGCCTTGCAATTGCCATACCAGGCGGTGAAGCAGTCAGTCAAGATGCTCTCAATGGTGCAGCTGTAGAACGTTTTGAGTATCTGAGGGCAAATGCCAAATCTTTTCAGCCTCTTGAGGGGGTTAGAGGCGTTGTCATTCCCTCTTCACAACTGTGTTGGTGTGTGTGGACCATGATAGATCCTTCGTGATGTGGACACCAAGGAACTTGAAGCTCTCGACCGTCTCCACTACAGTCCCGTCGATGTGAATGGGGGCGTGCTCGGCCCTCCGTTTCCTGTAGCCCACGATCAGCTCCTTTGTCTTACTGACGTTGAATGAGAGTCCGTTGTCCTGGAACCACACGCAGTCTGACATCCTCCCTATAGGCTGTCTCATCGTCGTCGGTGATCAGGCCTACCACCGCTGTGTTGTCAGCAAACTTAAACGTGGTGTTGAAGTTGTGCACAGCCACACAGTTGCGGGTGAAGAGGGAGTACAGGAGGGGAGTAAGCACGCACCCCTGAGGGGCTCCCGTGTTGAGGGTCAGCGTGGTGGATGTGTTGTTGCCTTTCCTTACCACCTGGGGGCGACCCGTCAGGACGTCCAGGATCCAGTTGCAGAGGGAGGTGTTCAGTCCAAGGGACCTTAACTTAGTGTAGAGCTTCAAGGTGTTGCTGGGCTGAGTTGTAGTCAATGAACAGCATTCTGTAGTCAATGAACAGCATTCTGTAGTCAATGAACAGCATTCTCAAATAGATGTTCCTTTTGTTCAAGTGGGAAAGGGCAGTTTGGAGTGCATTGGAGATTGCGTCATCTGTGGATCTGTTGGGGCGGTATGCGAATTGGAGTGGGTCCAAGGTGTCTGGGATAGTGGTATTGTGTTGATGTGAGTCATGGCCAGCATTTCAAAGGATTTAATGGCTATAGATTTGAGTGCTACGGGGCGATAATCATTTAGGCAGGTTACCTTGGTGCTCTTGGGTACAGGGACTATGGTGGTTTGCTTGAATTAAGTTTGTATTACAGACTGGGTCAGGGAAGACACTTGCCAGCTGGTCAGCGCATGCTCTGTGTATGCGTCCTGATAATCCGTCTGGCCCCCCTGCGGTCTTGCGAATGTTAACCTGTTTAAAGATCTGTTACGGAGAGCGTGATCACACAGTCTTCTGGAACAAATAGTGCTCTCTCGCATGGTTCAGTGTTGCTTGCCATAGAAGGCATTTAGCTCGTCTGGTAGGCTCGTGTCACTGGGCAGCTCATAGCTAAAAACTGTGTTGGTAAATGCTATGGTCTACAGCTTATCATGTGGTATTGTAACTCAGGCGAGCAGAACCTCGAGACTGCCTTAATATTAGATATTGCGCAACAGCTTTTCTTAACAGAGACCCCCCCCCCCCCCCGCTCTAGAGGTTACGAGATGCTGCCAATCTGTCATTCTGTCCGGCCGACGCATAGAAAAAACAGCTAGATTTATATTAAGCATGTCCTCATTCAGCCACGACTCCGTGAAGTATAGGATATTACAGTTATTCAGTTCCCGTTTTTGATAGGATAGTCTCGAATGAAGCTCGTCCAGTTTGGTCTCCGGTAATTCGCCAATACAACAGAGGGTAGAGGCAGATTATTTTACTCTCCTCCGTAGTTTCATCATGGTTCTTTATCGTCGTCTTTTTTTTGTTCTTCCGAGTGTCGGGGATTAGGGCCTGGTCCCGGGTGAGCAGTATGTCCCGAGTCATGGAAGTAGAATTCTTCATCCAAATCGAGGTTTAGTGCTCGTTGTTCTGATGTCCAGAAGCTCTTTTTCGGTCATAGGAAACGATGGTGGAAACATTTTATGTACAAAAAAAAAATTATAATAAGATAATCAAAAACAACAACAACAAAGTGGTGTTATTGGTCAGAAGCCTGTTAAAAAATGGCCGCTATCCCAGCGCCATTCTCCCGTTGAGAAGAAATATAAGGTTTAATGAGAGTCGTCTGCGTTGCGGACCGGTAAGGTGACGGGTAAGGAAATATGAGTCAATGGAAACAAATAATAACTTTCTATCACCTTTTTAGAGTTTCAAAAAGTTTCCAACGTTTCTGGAAGCAAAATTATACAACATTTTGGGAATTTTTGAGAATTGCTGCACAGAATGGCAGAGTTCATCTGCTTTACACCCAAAGATACTTTGAGAAACGTGTACATTACATTGCAGGGAGCAACATATGTAAAGGCAAGACCTCTGTGCCTCGGCCTGACTATTTATTAAGGCCTTTCTCATCATATGCCTTCCTCTTTTCAGGACCACGCGGGTCCTTGACACTCAACACTGGAATGTGTACACACACCACATACACACACACACACCACACACATACACACGAGGTAAACACTCAAACACACTCAGGTTAGATAATGAGGAGATAGAGAGAAGGGTGAATTGAAGAGTCTTCAGAACAAGGAGTCTGGTGTTGGTGTAGCAGATTAAAGAGTTCAGAGGTCATCTTTACCTGGCCTACTACATGTATTGGTCTGTACAGGGGGGTTTATTGTAAACGTATTGTCAACTTGTCTGATACATGTCTGTGTGTAATATGATCCTGTCAACTTCTATCAATCTTTCCAGGTTATTCTGAAGTCATATCTTCATGTCTCCATGTCTTTATGTCTTCATGTCTTTGTCTTTATTTGTTCATATCTTCATGTCTTTATGTCTTCATGTCTTCATGTGTTCATATCTTCATGTCTTCATATTTTCATGTCTTCATGTGTTCATATCTTCATGTGTTCATATCTTCATATCTTCATATCTTCATGTCTTCATGTGTTCATATCTTCATATCTTCATGTCTTCATGTGTTCATATCTTCATGTGTTCATATCTTCATATCTTCATGTGTTCATGTGTTCATGTGTTCATATCTTCATGTCTTCATGTGTTCATGTCTTCATGTGTTCATGTGTTCATGTGTTCATATCTTCGTGTCTTCGTGTCTTCATGTCTTCATGTGTTCATGTGTTCATGTCTTCATATCTTCATGTCTTCATGTGTTCATGTGAAATCTGAGGCATTATGTTATTTTGTGCTGAACTATGTCAAATGTATATTATTATGTTGTGAAAAAAACTATTTAAAGATCTATTTTTAAAATTACTGAAATGTATTATTTATTTTTTGGGCAATTCTTTACTAATTAGTATTTTGTTCGTGAGACTCTTGAGAAATCATAATTCGATAACACAAACAACATGAGCCAGTCACATACCAATGCACCACCAATACAAAAACCCACTGTTATAGAAAACCCAACTAATAGCCATGCAATGCCTAATGCCTCCGGTAGTCGGCCTTAAATGTACCATCAACACTATAGATTATTCAAGACAGATATACAGTCTATGACTCTACAGTACATCTCTGTGATCCTACAGGCAGAGAATTACCACCGTCTTCTCAGGAAGTAAGGGGACTCATAAAACTTAACGCCACTTCCTGGTTCAACGTTGACTGATGTCCTCTCTCTCTCCCTGATAGAGACCTTTGAAAGAAGACAGAACGTGACCCACATGAGGAAATGTACTTATATAACCACAGAAATAGACTGACTAGAAAAGATAAAGTCCTTCAGGCAACTTTGACTTGAATGTACATTCTAGTTATTATATATCTATGCTTATATCATCAACAACTTAGACAGTAGACTGCACCTGATACTGTATTTAAAAAAAAATATTTAACTACGCAAGTCATTTAGGAACAAATTCTTATTTACAATGACGGTCTAGGAACAGTGGGTTAACTGCCATGTTCAGAACGACAGATTTTTACCTTGTCAGCTCGAGGACTGTAGACTGGTCCTAGATCTGTAGACTGGTTCTAGAACTGTAGACTGGTCCTAGATCTGTAGACTGGTTCTAGATCTGTAGACTGGTTCCTAGATCTGTAGACTGGTCTTAGATCTGTAGACTGGTCCTAGATCTGTAGACTGGTTCTAGATCTGTAGACTGGTCTTAGATCTGTAGACTGGTCCTAGATCTGTAGACTGGTCTTAGATCTGTAGACTGGTCTTAGATCTGTAGACTGGTCCTAGATCTGTAGACTGGTCCTAGATCTGTAGACTGGTCCTAGATCTGTAGACTGGTTCTAGATCTGTAGACTGGTTCTAGATCTGTAGACTGGTTCCTAGATCTGTAGACTGGTCCTAGATCTGTAGACTGGTTCCTAGATCTGTAGACTGGTCCTAGATCTGTAGACTGGTTCCTAGATCTGTAGACTGGTTCCTAGATCTGTAGACTGGTCCTAGATCTGTAGACTGGTTCCTAGATCTGTAGACTGGTCCTAGATCTGTAGACTGGTTCTAGATCTGTAGACTGGTCCTAGATCTGTAGACTGGTTCCTAGATCTGTAGACTGGTTCCTAGATCTGTAGACTGGTTCCTAGATCTGTAGACTGGTTCCTAGATCTGTAGACTGGTCCTAGATCTGTAGACTGGTTCTAGCTCTGTAGACTGGTTCTAGAACTGTAGACTGGTCCTAGAACTGTAGACTGGTCCTAGATCTGTAGACTGGTTCTAGATCTGTAGACTGGTCTTAGATCTGTAGACTGGTCCTAGATCTGTAGACTGGTTCCTAGATCTGTAGACTTGTTCCTAGATCTGTAGACTGGTTCTAGATCTGTAGACTGGTTCTAGATCTGTAGACTGGTCCTAGATCTGTAGACTGGTCCTAGATCTGTAGACTGGTCCTAGATCTGTAGACTGGTTCCTAGATCTGTAGACTGGTTCTAGATCTGTAGACTGGTTCTAGATCTGTAGACTGGTTCTAGATCTGTAGACTGGTTCTAGATCTGTAGACTGGTTCCTAGATCTGTAGACTGGTTCTAGATCTGTAGACTGGTTCCTAGATCTGTAGACTGGTTCCTAGATCTGTAGACTGGTCCTAGATCTGTAGACTGGTTCCTAGATCTGTAGACTGGTCCTAGATCTGTAGACTGGTTCTAGATCTGTAGACTGGTCTTAGATCTGTAGACTGGTCCTAGATCTGTAGACTGGTTCCTAGATCTGTAGACTGGTTCCTAGATCTGTAGACTGGTTCCTAGATCTGTAGACTGGTTCTAGATCTGTAGACTGGTTCTAGATCTGTAGACTGGTCCTAGATCTGTAGACTGGTCCTAGATCTGTAGACTGGTCCTAGATCTGTAGACTGGTTCCTAGATCTGTAGACTGGTTCTAGATCTGTAGACTGGTTCTAGATCTGTAGACTGGTTCTAGATCTGTAGACTGGTTCTAGATCTGTAGACTGGTTCCTAGATCTGTAGACTGGTTCCTAGATCTGTAGACTGGTCCTAGATCTGTAGACTGGTTCCTAGATCTGTAGACTGGTTCTAGATCTGTAGACTGGTCCTAGATCTGTAGACTGGTTCCTAGATCTGTAGACTGGTCCTAGATCTGTAGACTGGTTCCTAGATCTGTAGACTGGTTCCTAGATCTGTAGACTGGTCCTAGATCTGTAGACTGGTTCTAGATCTGTAGACTGGTTCTAGATCTGTAGACTGGTTCTTGATCTGTAGACTGGTTCTAGATCTGTAGACTGGTTCTAGATCTGTAGACTGGTTCTAGATCTGTAGACTGGTTCTAGATCTGTAGACTGGTTCTAGATCTGTAGACTGGTCCGATGTTGAAGATGTTACGTGGGCTCTGAGTCGATGTGTGTGAACTGGAAGTACTTCACACCCGTTTCCACGGCGATTGTGTAGGTTACACTGAGAACAGCACCTGGTATAGAATCCTTTATCAGTTCATCTTTCCTCTATTTGTCATTCCCTCTCTTCTTGCCTCCATCTCAAAATGCATTGGAGGACAAGGTCATAGGGGAGGAATTTAGGATTTTCCATAAAGGTGAGGAATCGAAGAAAGACGAATTGAGAAAAAGTTGTCAGTCGACGGGAAACAATCCTAAGGGCCAGCCCCAAAATGGCTGCCTGTTGCACTCTCTGCCTGGACTCAGCCTAGGAGGAGAGAAAGAGGAGCAGGGGAAAGAGTCACTCAACAGAAAAATAACAGGCAGACTTATAGACAGACACACAGGAGGAAGACAGACAGAGGACGGATAAGGAAACTAACTGCAGATGACCAAGGGGACAGAGGTGATGAGCTGTGTCAGTCGAGGGGACAACCTAAGGGCCAGCCCCAAAATGGCTGCCAGTTGCACTGTCTGCCTGGACTAGGAGGAGAGAGAGAGAGGAGCAGTGGAAAGAGTCAAAAACATAGACACTAAATGCAGAGTGTAAAAATCAGCACTCAAAACACATTTACATTTTGAGTCATTTAGCAGATGCTCTTATCCAGAGCGACTTACAGGAGCAATTAAGGTTTAGTGCCTTGCTCAAGGGCACATCGACAGATTTTTCACTTAGTTGGATTGGGTTACAATGCTCTTAACAGCTAGGATTATGCCTCGAACTGACAGCAGGGCGAGCCACGTCTCTGTTTCACACTCGCACACAAACACACAGTGCATATGGAGAGATCAGAAGTGAATTACATAACATGACATTAACATAGACATTCCCAAATATATACAGTGGGGAGAACAAGTATTTGATACACTGACAATTTTGCAGGTTTTCCTACTTACAAAGCATGTAGAGGTCTGTAATTTTTATCATAGGTACACTTCAACTGCGAGAGAAGGAATCTAAAACAAAAATCCAGAAAATCACATTGTATGATTTTTAAGTAATTAATTTGCATTTTATTGCATGACATAAGTATTTGATACATCAGAAAAGCAGAACTGAATATTTGGTACAGAAACCTTAGTTTGCAATTACAGAGATCATACGTTTCCTGTAGTTCTTGACCAGGTTTGCACACACTGCAGCAGGGATTTTGGCCCACTCCTCCATACAGACCTTCTCCAGATCCTTCAGGTTTCGGGGCTGTCGCTGGGCAATACGGACTTTCGGCTCCCTCCAAAGATTTTCTATTGGGTTCAGGTCTGGAGACTGGCTAGGCCACTCCAGGACCTTGAGATGCTTCTTACGGAGCCACTCCTTAGTTGCCCTGGCTGTGTGTTTCGGGTCGTTGTCATGCTGGAAGACCCAGCCACGACCCATCTTCAATGCTCTTACTGAGGGAAGGAGGTTGTTGGTCAAGATCTCGCGATACATGGCCCCATCCATCCTCCCCTCAATACGGTGCAGTCGTCCTGTCCCCTTTGCAGAAAAGCATCCCCAAAGAATGATGTTTCCACCTCCATGCTTCACGGTTGGGATGGTGTTCTTGGGGTTGTACTCATCCTTCTATTCCTCCAAACACGGCGAGTGGAGTTTAGAGCAAAAAGCTCTATTTTTGTCTCATCAGACCACATGACCTTCTCCCATTCCTCCTCTGGATCATCCAGATGGTCATTGGCAAACTTCAGACGGGCCTGGACATGCGCTGGCTTGAGCAGGGGGACCTTGCGTGCGCTGCAGGATTTTAATCCATGACGGCGTAGTGTGTTACTAATGGTTTTCTTTGAGACTGTGGTCCCAGCTCTCTTCAGGTCATTGACCAGGTCCTTCCGTGTAGTTCTGGGCTGATCCCTCACATTCCTCATGATCATTGATGCCCCACGAGGTGAGATCTTGCATGGAGCCCCAGACCGAGGGTGATTGACCGTCATCTTGAACTTCTTCCATTTTCTAATAATTGTGCCAACAGTTGTTGCCTTCTCACCAAGCTGCTTGGCTATTGTCCTGTAGCCCATCCCAGCCTTGTACAGGTCTACAATTTATCCCTGATGTCCTTACACAGCTCTCTGGTCTTGGCCATTGTGGAGAGGTTGGAGTCTGTTTGATTGAGTGTGTGGACAGGTGTCTTTTATACAGGTAACGAGTTCAAACAGGTGCAGTTAATACAGGTAATGAGTGGAGAACAGGAGGGCTTCTTAAAGAAAAACTAACAGGTCTGTGAGAGCCGGAATTCTTACTGGTTGGTAGGTGATCAAATACTTATGTCATGCAATAAAATGCAAATTAATTACTTAAAAATCATACAATGTGATTTTCTCGATTTTTGTTTTAGATTCCGTCTCTCACAGTTGAAGTGTACCTATGATAAAAATTACAGACCTCTACATGCTTTGTAAGTAGGAAAACCTGCAAAATCGGCAGTGTATCAAATACTTGTTCTCCCCACTGTATATATACACTGCTCAAAAAAATAAAGGGAACACTTAAACAACACAACGTAACTCCAAGTCAATCACACTTCTGTGAAATCAAACTGTCCACTTCGGAAGCAACACTGATTGACAATAAATTTCACATGCTGTTGTGCAAATGGAATAGACAACAGGTGGAAATTATAGGCAATTAGCAAGACACCCCCAATAAAGGACTGGTTCTGCAGGTGGTGACCACAGACCACTTCTCAGTTCCTATGCTTCCTGGCTGATGTTTTGGTCACTTTTGAATGCTGGCAGTGCTTTCACTCTAGTGGTAGCATGAGACGGAGTCTACAACCCACACAAGTGGCTCAGGTAGTGCAGCTCATCCAGGATGGCACATCAATGCGAGCTGTGGCAAGAAGGTTTGCTGTGTTTGTCAGCGTAGTGTCCAGAGCATGGAGGCGCTACCAGGAGACAGGCCAGTACATCAGGAGACGTGGAGGAGGCCGTAGGAGGGCAACAACCCAGCAGCAGGACCGCTACCTCCGCCTTTGAGCAGGAGGAGCACTGCCAGAGCCCTGCAAAATGACCTCCAGCAGGCCACAAATGTGCATGTGTCTGCTCAAACGGTCAGAAACAGACTCCATGAGGGTGGTATGAGGGCCCGACGCCCACAGGTGGGGGTTGTGCTTACAGCCCAACACCGTGCAGGACGTTTGGCATTTGCCAGAGAACACCAAGATTGGCAAATTCGCCACTGGCGCCCTGTGCTCTTCACAGATGAAAGCAGGTTAACACTGAGCACATGTGACAGACGTGACAGTCTGGAGACGCCGTGGAGAACGTTCTGCTGCCTGCAACATCCTCCAGCATGACCGGTTTGGCGGTGGGTCAGTCATGGTGTGGGGTGGCATTTCTTTGGGGGGCCGCACAGCCCTCCATGGGCTCGCCAGAGGTAGCCTGACTGCCATTAGGTACCGAGATGAGATCCTCAGACCCCTTGTGAGACCATATGCTGGTGCGGTTGGCCCTGGGTTCCTCCTAATGCAAGACAATGCTAGACCTCATGTGGCTGGAGTGTGTCAGCAGTTCCTGCAAGGGGAAGGCATTGATGCTATGGACTGGCCCGCCCGTTCCCCAGACCTGAATCCAATTGAGCACATCTGGGACATCATGTCTCGCTCCATCCACCAACGCCACGTTGCACCACAGACTGTCCAGGAGTTGGCGGTTGCTTTAGTCCAGGTCTGGGAGGAGATCCCTCAGGAGACCATCCGCCACCTCATCAGGAGCATGCCCAGGCGTTGAAGGGAGGTCATACAGGCACGTGGAGGCCACACACACTACTGAGCCTCATTTTGACTTGTTTTAAGGGCATTACATCAAAGTTGGATCAGCCTGTAGTGTGGTTTTCCACTTTAATTTTGAGTGTGACTCCAAATCCAGACCTCCATGGGTTGATAAATTTGATTTCCATTGATAATTTTTGTGTTATTTTGTTGTCAGCACATTCAACTATGTAAAGAAAAAACTATTTAATAAGAATAGTTCATTCATTCAGATCTAGGATGTGTTATTTTAGTGTTCCCTTTATTTTTTTGAGCAGTGTATATATATTTGACTGATGAAATAAACGGAGACTTAATGAACTGGGAAGTGTCATGTCTTCCACCAGTCATTTGCTTAATTAACTGTAAAATCTTTGTTAACCACAAAAGACTAAGCTAACACTACTGACCTGGGGGGGGGGCTGAGCTACGGCACAGTGAAGGATGTGAGGTCCGATGGTGAAGGTACAGAAAAGGAAAGTGTTGCTTGTCTTCAGTACTGGCAGCAGTTCAGAGACAGAGTGCAGGTTAAAAACCCCTCTCCACTACGGCACACAGAACCCACACACTCAACAATGGCAACAGCACTTGCACACAAATAAAGGTTACAATTTTGCTGGCTTTGCTAACTGGAGATGTTTCTAAAGAGTTGATAGTGTTTGTCAGAAGGAACCACTCACTCACTCACTCACTCACTCACTCACTCACTCACTCACTCACTCACTCACTCACTCACTCACTCACTCACTCACTCACTCACTCACTCACTCACTCACTCACCCACCCACTCACTCACTCACTCACTCACTCACTCACTCACTCACTCACCCACTCACCCACTCACTCACTCACCCACTCACTCACTCACCCACTCACTCACTCACTCACTCACTCACTCACTCACTCTGACCGAGCAGAGACTCAGAGGAGAGAGCTGACAGAGGAGAGAGCTGACAGAGGAGAGAGCTGACAGAGGAGAGAGCTGACAGAGGAGAGAGCTGACAGAGAGCATCCTGCAAACATTTAGCTGGGGGAGCCTGAGGCATGCTGGGAGCATGTATGAGCGTAGACGCTGGGACAGGAACACTAAGAGGAAGACTGTCCTACACGGAGAAACATGACAACGTCAGTTCTAATTGTGGTAACAGGAACTAACAATCCTAATACAGTTTGGATATTTCTTTAAAAAAAATATATGACTGAATGCAGGAAGCTGTGAATACAGGGAGTTTGAGACTCCACTAAAAAGCGAGGGAAAAATAGAGGACGGACAGACAGATGGACAGACAGTCGGACCAACCGACGGACGGACTGACAGACAGACACGCTGCGGACCTCAGTGTCTCAACCACTCAGTCCTGTCACACCCAGAACCAGCCGGACCTAGCCCTCTGTCACACCCAGAACCAGCCGGACCTGGCCCTCTGTCACACCCAGAACCAGCCGGACCTGGCCCTCTGTCACACCCAGAACCAGCCGGACCTGGCCCTCTGTCACAGTCATACCCTGCAGTCCTACCAAAGAAGACTTGATGCTGTAATCGCTGCCAAAGGTGCTTCAACAAACTACTGATTAAAGTGTCTGAATACTTATGTAAATGTGATATTTCAGTTTTAAATGTATAATACATTTGCAAACATTTCAAAAATCCTGTTTTTGCTTTGTCATTATGGGGTATTGTGTGTAGATTGATGAAGGAGAAAAAAAACGATTTAATACATTTCAAAATAAGGTTGTAACGTAACAAAATGTGGAAAAAGTCAAGGAGTCTGAATACTTTCCGAAGCATCTGTACGTTCCTCTCAAGTTCTTGGCCCTTTCCAGAACAGCTACCTTGTTCCTGAACCTCAGGAACTAGACCCTTATCGGCCTGGGCCTGTCACCTGGGCCTGGGCCTGTCACTTGGGCCTGTCACCTGGGCCTGTCACCTGGGCCTGTCACCTGGGCCTGGGCCTGTCACCTGGGCCTGGGCCTGTCACCTGGGCCTGTCACCTGGGCCTGTCACCTGGGCCTGTCACCTGGGCCTGGGCCTGGGCCTGTCACCTGGGCCTGGGCCTGTCACCTGGGCCTGTCACCTGGGCCTGGGCCTGTCACCTTGGCCTGTCACCTGGGCCTGTCACCTGGGCCTGTCACCTGGGCCTGGGCCTGTCACCTGGGCCTGGGCCTGTCACCTGGGCCTGTCACCTGGGCCTGGGCCTGTCACCTGGGCCTGTCACCTGGGCCTGTCACCTGGGCCTGTCACCTGGGCCTGTCACCTGGGCCTGTCACCTGGGCCTGGGCCTGTCACCTGGGCCTGTCACCTGGGCCTGGGCCTGTCACCTGGGCCTGTCACCTGGGCCTGTCACCTGGGCCTGTCACCTGGGCCTGTCACCTGGGCCTGTCACCTGGGCCAGAGGAGGGTTTTCCAGTCCTGTGGGCGTGCTCCAACTCAAGCTCCCTTTGGTCCATCTTCAGTTTCTCTGCGATCATTTCCCTCACTTTGTCCTCCATCCAGATCTCGTGGAGATTCTGCAATTCCTTCCACAACCATTTTGTTCCGCCTTGATTGTCCCTCGAGATAATCTGATTCATCCGTCATTATTATCACAGATTTATACAGTATAGAACTGATGTCCTCTCTCAGTGACAGATTGCTGTCATCTTGCCCGTTCTTCCTTGTTTAAACTCATCGAGCTGCAAACTGTTCTTCAGGTCCTGGACCTCTCTGGTCAGGTCCTGGACCTCTCTGGCCAGGTCCGTTCATGTATTAGTCGACTCTGCCAGTATTTGGACAAAAACACTTGAAGCTATTTTCTTGTTGCTGTAACGACTCCTTTGTGTTTGTTAAAAGATCCTTCACCTTTGATAGAGAGACACCACTCTCCCGAACACTACTTGGCTTTGGTCTTTGTCATGGTAACAACAGTAGGTTACGCTGTTACTCCTCGCAGTTCCAGACAAGGCAGGTTGCAGGGAAGATTGTTAAACAACATCAACAAACAGTAGGGATCTAGACAGCCTCAAGCACCGGGACAATCCTCGGTCCCAGCCACAATGACTAACTGCGTCGCGGGCAGCATTCAAGCCCTCAAGAAAACCCTGCTAGCTTGATAGGCAGCTAGCTAGCAGCTAGGCTAGCTGCTACGCCAAGCAACTCCTCAGACCCGGCCTTAGTTGGCAGGACCACTGGATAGATAGTAGCGGTCCCAGCAACCGATGCCAACCGCGTCACCGGATATAAACTTCAAAAGGTAGCTAACCAAACTTTATCAATAGACTTTAAAAACTTTCCAAAACAACTAACTTTCCAAAACAACAAACCGAGCTCGTTCTCATTCCACATTCAACAGGAAGTGACGACCCGAAGTGACAGTATTCCCACCGACGCTTGACAGTGATCTTAGGTTTGTGTGCGGCTGCTCGGCCATGGAAACCCATTTCATGAAGCTCCCGACGAACAGTTATTTTGGTGACGTTGCTTCCAGAGGTAGTTTGGAAGTCAGTAGTGAGTGTTACAACCGAGGACAGACTATTTGTATACGCTTCAGCACTAGGCGGTCCTGTTCTGTGAGCTTGTGTGGCCTACCACTTTGCGGCTGAGCCGTTGTTGCTCCTAGACGTTTTCACTTCACAATAACAGCACTTACAGTTGACCGGGGCAGCTCTAGCAGAGCAGAAATTTTACAAACTGACTTGTTGGAAAGGTGGCATCCTATGGCGGTGCCACGTTGAAAGTAACTTAACTCTTCAGTAAGACCATTCTACTGCCAATGTTTGTCTATGGAGATTCCATGGCTGTGTGCTCGATTTCATACAGCTGTCAGCAACGGGTGTGGCTGAAATAGCTGAATCCACTAATTTGAAGGGGTGTCCTCATACTTTTGTATATATAGTGTATACATGTGTATTTTGCACATCTGTATCACTGTATTAAAGTCTCTTGACCCTCTTGACCCGGCACAGCCAGAAGAGGACTGGCCACCCTTCATAGCCATGTTCCTCTCTAGGTTTCTTCTTAGGTTTTGGCCTTTCTAGGGAGTTTCTCCTAGCCACCGTGCTTCTACACCTGCATTGCTTGCTGTTTGGGGGTTTTAGGCTGGGTTTCTGTACAGCACTTTGTGACAGCAGCTGATGTAAGAAGGGCTATATAAATAAATTTGATTTGATTTGATAAAGGTTATGAAAACGTAGTTGAATCTACAGTACCCGTATCTCCTGAAAGTTGTGTTCGGTAACAGCGGAGCAGGAGTTAAGTGAGAGAAGAGGAGGTGGTCTGGTCTTTGGATTCAGCACCATGGACAGCAGCACTATAGACTAGAGTACAGTACCTCTCTTACTGGGTTGGCTCTATGTAGGATCGCTTCCTCGCTCTCCCCACAGTGCCCCCTGCAGGACACAAAGTAAATCGCGCCATTACCCACAATGAGATACTTAAGCAATAAGACCCGAGGATGTGTGATATATGGCCAATATACCACGGCTAAGGGCTGTTCTTAAGCACAACGCAACGTGGAGTGCCTGGCCATATATCACAAACCCCCGAGGAGCCTTATTGCTATTATAAACTGGTTAACAATGTAATTAGAGCTGTAAAACGAAATGTTTTGTCATACTCGTGGTATACGATCTGATATACCACGGCTTCCGTTTATAAAAAGGCCTAGTACAACTGATTTACACTGCATTCGACAGTTGTGATATTCATGATGAATTTGTCTGCAAAAAAAAAAATGGTTTGTTTGTTTGTCAAATGAGTTGTACAACCTGAGTGACATGGAGAGACTAACTCACCAATCTGGGCAGTGAGGACTTCAGCAGGGATAAGGATCTCCAGAGATGGACCAGAGGGAGGCTGAGGCTGGACCAGGGGGAGGCTGAGGCTGGACCAGGGGGAGGCTGAGGCTGGACCAGGGGGAGGCTGAGGCTGGACCAGGGGGAGGCTGAGGCTGGACCAGGGGGAGGCTGTGGCTGGACCAGGGGGAGGCTGAGGCTGGACCAGGGGGAGGCTGTGGCTGGACCAGGGGGAGGCTGAGGCTGGTCCAGGGGGAGGCTGAGGCTGGACCAGGGGGAGGCTGATGCTGGTCCTATCTGTTCAACGCTTGGTTTGATCATCATAGACAGGTGTGAGTGAAAGAGTTGAGAAGGGTTTAAAAAGGGTTTAATAAAAATGTGATTGATTGATTGTGAGTATTTCTCATAATGTCCCAAGACATCTCTGTATCAGAGTGGATTAGAACAACATGGAGGGCAGAGAGACTGTACAACACATGGAGGGCAGAGAGACTGTACAACACATGGAGGGCAGAGAGACTGTACAACACATGGAGGGCAGAGAGACTGTACAACACATGGAGGGCAGAGAGACTGTACAACACATGGAGGGCAGAGAGACTGTACAACACATGGAGGGCAGAGAGACTGTACAACACATGGAGGGCAGAGAGACTGTACAACACATGGAGGGCAGAGAGACTGTACAACACATGCTGTAAAGAGAGAGAGAGAGAGAGACAGAGAGAGAGAGAGAGACAGAGAGAGACAGAGAGAGAGAGAGAGAGAGAGAGAGAGAGAGAGAGAGAGAGAGAGAGAGAGAGAGAGAGAGACAGAGACAGAGACAGAGAGAGACAGAGACAGAGAGAGACAGAGAGAGAGAGAGAGAGAGAGAGAGAGAGAGAGAGAGAGAGAGAGAGAGAGAGAGAGAGAGAGAGAGAGAGAGAGAGAGAGAGAGAGAGAGAGAGAGAGACAGAGAGAGAGCACTGCACAAAATTGCAGTATGAAACAGTCAAACACATGGTAGGTAGGCTACAACTAAGATCAAAATAACAACTTGAATGTGCTCACAGTGTTTTCCCATACTGGTTTATATTTAACTGCTTTCAGAGTAAGTCCAACGTTAATATATAATCTAATACAGGAATGACCAACCCTCTTGCTGGAGATCTACTGTCCTGTAGGTTATCAGTCCAACCCTCTTCCTGGAGATCTACCGTCCTGTAGGTTATCAGTCCAACCCTCTTCCTGGAGATCTACTGTCCTGTAGGTTATCAGTCCAACCCTCTTCCTGGAGATCTACCGTCCTGTAGGTTATCAGTCCAACCCTCTTCCTGGAGATCTACTGTCCTGTAGGTTATCAGTCCAACCCTCTTCCTGGAGATCTACTGTCCTGTAGGTTTTCAGTCCAACCCTCTTCCTGGAGATCTACTGTCCTGTAGGTTTTCAGTCCAACCCTCTTCCTGGAGATCTACCGTCCTGTAGGTTATCAGTCCAACCCTCTTCCTGGAGATCTACTGTCCTGTAGGTTATCAGTCCAACCCTCTTGCTGGAGATCTACTGTCCTGTAGGTTATCAGTCCAACCCTCTTCCTGGAGATCTACTGTCCTGTAGGTTTTCAGTCCAACCCTCTTCCTGGAGATCTACCGTCCTGTAGGTTATCAGTCCAACCCTCTTCCTGGAGATCTACCGTCCTGTAGGTTATCAGTCCAACCCTCTTCCTGGAGATCTACTGTCCTGTAGGTTATCAGTCCAACCCTCTTCCTGGAGATCTACCGTCCTGTAGGTTATCAGTCCAACCCTCTTCCTGGAGATCTACTGTCCTGTAGGTTATCAGCCCAACCCTCTTCCTGGAGATCTACTGTCCTGTAGGTTATCAGCCCAACCCTCTTCCTGGAGATCTACTGTCCTGTAGGTTATCAGCCCAACCCTCTTCCTGGAGATCTACTGTCCTGTAGGTTATCAGCCCAACCCTCTTCCTGGAGATCTACTGTCCTGTAGGTTATCAGCCCAACCCTCTTCCTGGAGATCTACTGTCCTGTAGGTTATCAGTCCAACCCTCTTCCTGGAGATCTACTGTCCTGTAGGTTATCAGTCCAACCCTCTTCCTGGAGATCTACTGTCCTGTAGGTTATCAGTCCAACCCTCTTCCTGGAGATCTACTGTCCTGTAGGTTATCAGTCCAACCCTCTTCCTGGAGATCTACTGTCCTGTAGGTTATCAGTCCAACCCTCTTCCTGGAGATCTACTGTCCTGTAGGTTATCAGTCCAACCCTCTTCCTGGAGATCTACCGTCCTGTAGGTTATCAGTCCAACCCTCTTCCTGGAGATCTACTGTCCTGTAGGTTATCAGTCCAACCCTCTTCCTGGAGATCTACTGTCCTGTAGGTTATCAGTCCAACCCTCTTCCTGGAGATCTACCGTCCTGTAGGTTATCAGTCCAACCCTCTTCCTGGAGATCTACTGTCCTGTAGGTTATCAGCCCAACCCTCTTCCTGGAGATCTACTGTCCTGTAGGTTATCAGCCCAACCCTCTTCCTGGAGATCTACTGTCCTGTAGGTTATCAGTCCAACCCTCTTCCTGGAGATCTACCGTCCTGTAGGTTATCAGTCCAACCCTCTTCCTGGAGATCTACTGTCCTGTAGGTTATCAGTCCAACCCTCTTCCTGGAGATCTACTGTCCTGTAGGTTATCAGTCCAACCGTCTTCCTGGAGATCTACTGTCCTGTAGGTTATCAGTCCAACCCTCTTCCTGGAGATCTACTGTCCTGTAGGTTATCAGTCCAACTCTCTTCCTGGAGATCTACTGTGGATGTTGGTTCACCCCTGTTGAGAAAGCAGGGTGGATGTTGGTTACACACCTGTTGAGAAAGCAGGGTGGATGTTGGGTCACACCTGTTGAGAAAGCAGGGTGGATGTTGGTTCCACACCTGTTGAGAAAGCAGGGTGGATGTTGGGTCACACCTGTTGAGAAAGCAGGGTGGATGTTGGTTCCACACCTGTTGAGAAAGCAGGATGGATGTTGGTTACACACCTGTTGAGAAAGCAGGGTGGATGTTGGGTCAC
Source organism: Salvelinus alpinus (assembly GCF_045679555.1). Lineage (NCBI taxonomy): Eukaryota > Metazoa > Chordata > Actinopteri > Salmoniformes > Salmonidae > Salvelinus > Salvelinus alpinus. Next base: position 43,223,495 of record NC_092099.1, on the reverse strand, counting down.
ACCTGTTGAGAAAGCAGGGTGGATGTTGGTTCCACACCTGTTGAGAAAGCAGGGTGGATGTTGGGTCACACCTGTTGAGAAAGCAGGGTGGATGTTGGTTCCACAACTGTTGAGAAAGCAGGGTGGATGTTGGGTCACACCTGTTGAGAAAGCAGGGTGGATGTTGGTTCCACACCTGTTGAGAAAGCAGGATGGATGTTGGGTCACACCTGTTGAGAAAGCAGGGTGGATGTTGGTTCCACACCTGTTGAGAAAGCAGGGTGGATGTTGGGTCACACCTGTTGTGATATCTGTCCTGCTGGTGTTTCTCGTTCCCCTCAGGACGTTCAGGGTCAATACGTTGAAAGGCATCCATTGTCGTACACTGTTGTTGTCTTCTTGTCGACACTCTTTACATGAATACACATTTCCTTCTCTCTCTCTCTCTCTCTCTCTCTCTCTCTCTCTCTCTCTCTCTCTCTCTCTCTCTCTCTCTCTCTCTCTCTCTCTCTCTCTCTCTCACTCTCTCTCACTCTCTCTCACCTTTTTCTCCTCTCTCTCACCTCTCTCTCATCTCTCACCTCTCTCTCATCTCTCACCTCTCTCTCATTCTCTCTCACCTCTCTCTCATTCTCTCTCACCTCTCACTCGCTCACTCTCTCTCATCTCTCACCTCTCTCTCATTCTCTCTCACCTCTCACCCCTCACCTCTCTCACCTCTCTCTCATCTCTCACCTCTCACCTCTCTCTCATTCTCTCTCACTCTCTCTCTCAGTCTTCAACGGATCCCCTGCAAACCCCTTCACAACAACATTAGTGGATCTGCTGAAACGTGCCACCATTCTTTGCCCTCTTTCTGCACTCGGTGAACTTTGACCCATTACAGGTAAGAACCATTTAGTAGTTTGTTATGACTTGCGTCTCCCGTTGTTAAACATGATCTTCACACACTAACCAAAACAATGAGTGATTTAACACTACACTACAATGGCTTCTGAATCGACTTATACCTCCTGATTATCAAGGCTATGACATTATATAATCTTGGAAACCAAATTGGGGGGGCAGGTAGCCTAGTGGTTAGAGCGTTGGGTTAGTAACTAAAAGGTTGCTGAATCAAATCCCCGAGCTGACAAGGTAAAAATCTGTTGTTCTGCCCCTGAACAAGGCAGTTAACCCACCGTTCCTAGGTTGTCATTGTAAATAAGAATTGTTCTTAACTGACTTGCCTAGTTAAATAAAACGTGAGGCAAATTGTCATGCTGACCAGCTAGTCTGTCACAAAACACTGCATACCATTAAACACACCTAATGCACTATTGAAAGCGAACGTTGATGACGGTAGGGAAACGAAGGAAAGGAACAAGAAAGTAATTAACAGGAAACACAGTATAAAGAATAAGGAGCCAAGTTGAGCTTCTAAATATCTGTTTATTACTATTGGTCTCCAATAGGATGAGAAGGAATACGGTATGTTTATTACTATTGGTCTCCAATAGGATGAGAAGGAACAAGGTCTCTCCCCACCCTAACGAGTTCAACAAAGAGGATTGCTCCTATAATACACGACACATGGAATTCATTTGGCATGCTCCTTGACACATTTACTCACATACACGGATATGAATAATATGCTTGTCACAGCTTGTTAAATTACACGTAATATACACGATAAATGCACAATGATAATAACACCAGCAAAAAACGTAAAAGTATTTAAATATGACTGAGTACAATTGGTCTCTCCTGAGTCCTTAATCAAATCAGAATGGCTCCTGTAAAACTGTCTTATCCAATCACCACACAGGAGGAAGTGAAAGCAATGACAATAGCACTTAAATCAATTGAGAGGTACAGCCGAGGAGGGACACAAGTTCTCTGTATGAAAAGGACACACACACACACTCTCGCGGATTCACGCACTCACGTACACAAACACTCCTACATGCACTACAAGTCACGGCATCATTTCAGCAGGTCATGTCAGTTTCAATAGCACAGAAGTCACACTGAACTGGGGCATGGCATAAGGGGAATACAACAATGTCTCTATGATATTATTAACATTTCTGAGTTGACAGTTTCACCTATCTTCCAATGATCATTGCTCCGACTGCATACAAAAACAATTAATTGTGAGTTATTCTGAAGGATGAATAATCTGGACCATAAACCACCAGTCACACCAACCACAGAAAGGGGTCAGAGTTACTTAACATCAAGAGAAAAAACATAACACACATAGATTTATATTGTCACACGTTCAGGAACCAAAACACAACCATATTTAGTGTCCTTACACAGATAGTCTGCTTTCCTTAATATTTTAAGGGTTAAATGATGCAGGAATATAGAGTTAAGTTCAGGTGACAATTACATACAGTATAGAACAGGGCGAGGGTTAGTTAGTCTTTTCAGGAAAGAATCATCACAACACCTGGCATCCCGGAATCATCACAACACCTGGTAACCAGGAATCATCACAACACCTGGCAACCCGGAATCATCACAACACCTGGTAACCCGGAATCATCACAACACCTGGCAACCCGGAATTATCACAACACCTGGCAACCCGGAATCATCACAACACCTGGTAACCCGGAATCATCACAACACCTGGCAACCCGGAATCATCACAGCACCTGGCAACCCGGAATTATCACAACACCTGGCAACCCGGAATCATCACAACACCTGGTAAACCGGAATCATCACAACACCTGGCAACCCGGAATCATCACAACACCTGGCAACCTGGAATCATCACAACACCTGGCAACCCGGAATCATCACAACACCTGGCAACCCGGAATCATCACAACACCTGGCAACCTTGACACAAACATACTTTAGTGGGTCAAGGGGTTGAGGAGAAAGCCAACGAGTCATATCAAAAAGGTCTAAGGTCTCTTAGGGCTGGTATAACGGTGTCATGCCACTAGAGGAATTTCTCTGAGAGGTTACGCCCTCTGTAAAGTCCTAAGGGTCATCGACAATGTCTTTTCTGTCTGATTGTGTTGAAAAAAGATGATAAAGAACACTAGATAAACTCCTTTGTAATACACCTCCTGAAAGTATGTACGTATACTGAAACATATTTCTGTTTTATGGCGATTTAAAACAAGTGCAAGTCAACTGATATGCCACAATCTGACCCTATAGCCTCAGTACCCCCACCCCCCCCCCCCCAAAAAAAAAAAAGAAAGTACTTCTAACCAGCAAGAGCATGTAAACCATGCTAGACATGGTGACACAACAGACAGCTGACGATGCAGTGCTGTTTCTCATGCCGATACCTACAGTATCACGCTGGCATAAACCCAGAGGTTAGGAAAGGGAAGGGAGGATGGCACAGGGAATTGGGTCAGAGACAGAGAGAGACAGAGAAAAGAAGAATCTGGAGGAGAGGAGAGGAGAGGAGAGGAGAGGAGAGGAGAGGAGAGGAGAGGAGAGGAGGATTCTGGCAGAGAGAGAGAGGGAAGAGAATAGAGGATCTTGTGGACGAGAGAGAAGTCAGAGGAGAAAAAATATGGCGTCTCCTCCTTCACAGCCTGGAGGTGAAGTTCTCGGGGAACATCCCTTTGAGCGCGCTCTGTTTATTCTGGATCCAGTCTTCCTGCTTCATCCCCATCAGCCAGCCCTCGTCCTGAAACACACACGTCATGTGCATTAATAAGAGGAACCCAAAGCACACGGTTTTGTAATGTAGCTAAGGCCATGAGATAGACTCATGTCTTTTGTACATCAAAGCTGCCTCACACTACAGAAACGGTCCTATGAGCCCGTTCTGGCTCAAACAAGGCTATTAAATGTAGTTAATTCTTCTATTGTTGGAATAATCGTGTACAAACAAAGACAGGCATTTGATAAAGCACAAACAGAATAGACCATCAGGCTATGACTAAAAACACTGACCTGTTCTTCTGGGTTGTCGAAGGCCACAACCAGCACTATGTCTCCAGCCTTCATCTCCAGCTCGTCTGAGTCATTAGCGGCATAGTCATGCATGGTGGTCACCTGAACACGAGGAAGAAAATAGTACAATTCAATTTCAGATTATTTCCTACTTGGATATTACACGACGTAGAATTTAATCACATATCATCATCATCCCCACTCACTTTGAAGACGAATCCTGGAGGCATCTCTATGGCCTCTGAATCCCCGTTGGTTGCTGCTGCTACCACAGCAGGAGTCTGGGACAAAAGAAGTGACAAAAATAAGTCAATCAGTCAATCAATCAACCAACCATCCAACTATAACTGACCCTATTGGTCTGTAATGACTGTCTGTCTTTGACAGGGTGGGACCTAAGGTACTATAACTGACCCTATTGGTCTGTTATGACTGTCTGTCTTTGACAGGGTGGGACCTAAGGTACTATAACTGACCCTATTGGTCTGTTATGACTGTCTGTCTTTGACAGGGTGGGACCTAAGGTACTATAACTGACCCTATTGGTCTGTAATGACTGTCTGTCTTTGACAGGGTGGGACCTAAGGTACTATAACTGACCCTATTGGTCTGTAATGACTGTCTGTCTTTGACAGGGTGGGACCTAAGGTACTATAACTGACCCTATTGGTCTGTAATGACTGTCTGTCTTTGACAGGGTGGGACCTAAGGTACTATAACTGACCCTATTGGTCTGTTAAGACTGTCTGTCTTTGACAGGGTGGGACCTAAGGTACTATAACTGACCCTATTGGTCTGTTATGACTGTCTGTCTTTGACTGGGTACCTCTTCTGGTGCTGCGGCTGCAGGTGTAGGGGCTGCAGGTGTAGGGGCTGCAGGTGTAGGGGCTGCAGGTGCCGTAAGTGTGTCAGCCTGTCAGAGACGGAGAGAAGAACTGTTACACAGCACATCATGATGTCACTGAAAATGCACCCCCAGTCTATAAAGTATCTCCTGTTACAGCCTGGCAGTGTTTTCCGGACTGAAAGACTACGATACATTTCATTTTGAAGGGAACTGAACAAACAAGATCCTCTTTCTTCATTTTATCCCTTTATTTATCCAGGAAGTCACATGTCAGGATACCTATTTTTCAAAGGACACCTGGCATTGCCTACTACTACTACTTGGAAGAACCAGAGAGAACCAGAGAGAACCAGACAGAACCAGACAGAACGAGAGAACCAGTGAGCTTCACCATCATGTGTCTACAACTACAGTATCCTCCATCCTGTCCTGCTAGACCACCAGACCAGTGTTGTAGCCGATGCATCCACCCAGCTCCAGATGCATCCTACTCTTTCCATCGTACCTGGGGCACCCCCTCCTCCTCATCATCCCAGCCAGCGGCCTCAGAATTGGCCACGGCAGCGGAAGCAGTGGCTGGGGCTACGGATGTAGCATCAGCATCACCATCATCCCCCCAGGAGTCATCCACCTTCACAGGCAGAGAGCCGTCGTCATCCCAGCCTGCCGTGGCAGCAGCTATACCGTCGTCATCCCAGCCAGCAGCACGCACCGGTAGGGTACCGTCATCCCCCCAGCCCTGGGGCTCCTCTGGTGGAGCAGGAGTTTCCTCAGGCTAGGTGGGCGAGGGGTCGGGGTGTGGCAATTAAATGGGCAGAATGGGGCATGTCCATTGGTATGAGGAACCCATTCGAAGCCATAGAGACCAGGTTTAGAGCCAGGGTTTCCATGGCAATGGGCATGGGCAAGGGGGTAGAGGCAGGGGGAAGGGGTGAGGGGTAGGGGGCAGGGGCGAGGGTTAAGGGGCGAAGGTACGGGGTAGGGTGAAATGGGGTATAATAGGCCATAGGAAGCCATAGTGACCAAGAACCGGGTCAGGCCAGGGTTTCCATGGCAATGGGCCATTTATCGGGGATAATAGAAATGTAAGAAATTAATTAAATGAATTAATTAATTGATAAATAAAAAGATTGATGATTGAGACGTGGGGGATGTGGCGAAAAAGTGAAAAGACCAATTAGGAAACATCAATTAGGTTTTCCATCGTTAGCTTTTCCAATTCAAAGAAGGCTGTTGCTATGGAGTTGGCATGACTCGTGGTACTCGGGCTACCAGGTAACATCGTGGAAGGTCAGAGGTACAATTCTCCTTATGTTCTGCGTTACTATTTTCCCCCAACAAAAACACAAAGCTGTGGAGATAACAGTTTGATTAGGGCATGAAAGCAAACTAGAAAACCCTGAAATAACTATTTTGTTATTCTGTTAGTATCATGCAGTCCCTAAATTCAGCTTGACATTCCCATGACTGTTGGATCAGCTAGACAGTCCCATTACTGTTGGATCAGCTAGACAGTCCCTGTTGGATCAACTAGACAGTCCCTGTTGGATTAGCTAGACAGTCCCTGTTGGATCAGCTAGACAGTCCCTGTTGGATCAACTAGACAGTCCCTGTTGGATCAGCTAGACAGTCCCATTACTGTTGGATCAACTAGACAGTCCCTGTTGGATCAACTAGACCAGGGGTGTCAAACATACGGCCCGCGGGCCGGAACCGGCCCCCAAGGAGGTTCGATCAGGCCCGCAGGATAATTTGAAAGTGGAAAAAATGCATAAAAGACATGGAATTAATATTTTTAATTCGCTGCAATTCATGGATTATCCGCTAAGGGGCGCACTCTTTCCATCAGAGTAGAAGACAAGCCGCATCACTGAGACAGACTGAAAACAGCAGACGGTATCAATGCGCCATCTGCTGCTTGTTACGACGTTGTTAATACCTTGGTCTCTACCTCTCCGCTACACCCTCATTAGCCAAAATGTCTGAGAGATGTGTGTGTGACCAGACCTGATGCGGACATGAAACGGTACAAAGACAAAATTGCAGGACTACTGCGGGAGTTTGAGAAACGTTTTCAGGTATTTGGTGAACTTGAGACAGAATTTTCAGTTTTTCGCTCACCTTTCACAGTTAAAGCTTCTGATCTGCCGGTCGAAATTCAGCTAGAGATAATTGATTTGCAGTGTGATGCAGATTTGAAGGGCAAATTTGCCTCTGTAGGTCTGGACAGATTTTATCAGTATCTACTACCAGGGTACCCCAAATTAACAGCCCTGGCTGCTAAAATTTTGTGCATGTTTGGGACAACCTACCTTTGTGAACAAATTTTCTCAGTGATGAATATCAATAAAACAAAAATGCGTTCAAGGCTCACAAACAAGCACTTAAATGAGATTCTGAAAGTGACAGCTAGTCAGGACATGACACCTGGTGTTGATGCACTTGTACAGGCCAAAAGATGCCAAGTTTCAGGAACAAATACAAGTCCAGACTAGACTAACACCTTTAAAATGCTGCCTTAGATACTGTTTGCATTGAAAGAATACAGCTCTGTGAAGATGAATCCTTACTGTGGTGATTTAAAAAAATGTGCACTTTAATGTTAGTCAGCAGCTTCAAAACAAAAGTTGTGTGATGGAATTCTACTGTTCATACAACTCCATAAATTTTCAGTATGTATTGTATGTGTATGTATGTTTCATGTATGAAGTTTACAGATTTACAGGACAGGCGAACACTTTCTTCATTACACATTTAAAATCACTCTCCTTAGTTTGTAAGGTGTACGCAGGGATTACATTTAGATTTTATATGCGTATGTGTAAGTGGTTTAAAAATTCCTTTCTTTAAAAGTCTCATTTAATCTTAAAGTGCATTACTATATTTTTCAGTACCAATTAAAGTTTTGTGCCTTTGTACAATCAGTGGGATCAGTTGCAATGCATATTTGTGAATGATAAAAGTAAATTGCACATTTGTCTAAGGAAATATGAGGTGTTTCATGAAATGTTTTGTAAAAGGATAGTTCATTAAATTTCAATATTTTCCTAATGTTCTTGTGCTTCTTTACACCAAAACAAAGGAAAGACATGATATTTTGGTTATTTATAGCAGAGTATGGTATAATTTTAATGGTCCGGCCCACTTGACATCTCCCTAGGCCGTATGTGGCCCACGATGCGAAATGAGTTTGACACCCCTGAACTAGACAGTCCCTGTTGGATCAGCGAGACAGTCCCATTACTGTTGGATCAACTAGACAGTCCCTGTTGGATCAACTAGACAGTCCCTGTTGGATCAGCTAGACAGTCCCTGTTGGATCAGCTAGACAGTCCCATTACTGTTGGATCAACTAGACAGTCCCTGTTGGATTAGCTAGACAGTCCCTGTTGGATTAGCTAGACAGTCCCTGTTGGATTAGCTAGACAGTCCCTGTTGGATCAGCTAGTCAGTCCCTGTTGGATCAACTAGACAGTCCCATTACTGTTGGATCAACTAGACAGTCCCTGTTGGATCAACTAGACAGTCCCATTACTGTTGGATCAACTAGACAGTCCCTGTTGGATCAGCTAGACAGTCCCTGTTGGATCAACTAGACAGTCCCTGTTGGATCAACTAGACAGTCCCTGTTGGATCAGCTAGACAGTCCCTGTTGGATTAGCTAGACAGTCCCTGTTGGATCAACTAGACAGTCCCATGGCTGTTGGATCAACTAGACGGTCCCTGTTGGATCAACTAGACAGTCCCTGTTGGATCAACTAGACAGTCCCATTACTGTTGGATCAACTAGACAGTCCCTGTTGGATCAACTAGACAGTCCCTGTTGGATCAGCTAGACAGTCCCATTACTGTTGGATCAACTAGACGGTCCCTGTTGGATCAACTAGACAGTCCCTGTTGGATCAACTAGACAGTCCCTGTTGGATCAGCTAGACAGTCCCATTACTGTTGGATCAACTAGACAGTCCCTGTTGGATCAACTAGACAGTCCCTGTTGGATCAGCTAGACAGTCCCTGTTGGATCAGCTAGACAGTCCCTGTTGTATCAGCTAGACAGTCCCTGTTGGATCAGCTAGACAGTCCCATTACTATTGGATCAACTAGACACTCCCTGTTGGATCAGCTAGACAGTCCCATTACTGTTGGATCAACTAGACAGTCCCTGTTGGATCAGCTAGACAGTCCCATTACTGTTGGATCAACTAGACAGTCCCTGTTGGATCAGCTAGACAGTCCCTGTTGGATCAGCTAGACAGTCCCTGTTGGATCAGCTAGACAGTCCCATTACTGTTGGATCAACTAGACGGTCCCTGTTGGATCAACTAGACAGTCCCTGTTGGATCAACTAGACAGTCCCTGTTGGATCAACTAGACAGTCCCTGTTGGATCAGCTAGACAGTCCCATTACTGTTGGATCAACTAGACAGTCCCTGTTGGATCAACTAGACAGTCCCATGGCTGTTGGATCAGCTAGACAGTCCCTGTTGGATCAACTAGACAGTCCCTGTTGGATCAGCTAGACAGTCCCTGTTGGATCAGCTGGATCAGCTAGACAGTCCCTGTTGGATCAGCTAGACAGTCACATTACTGTTGGATCAACTAGACAGTCCCTGTTGGATCAACTAGACAGTCCCTGTTGGATCAACTAGACAGTCCCTGTTGGATCAGCTAGACAGTCCCTGTTGGATCAGCTAGACAGTCCCTGTTGTATCAGCTAGACAGTCCCTGTTGGATCAGCTAGACAGTCCCATTACTGTTGGATCAACTAGACAGTCCCTGTTGGATTAGCTAGACAGTCCCTGTTGGATTAGCTAGACAGTCCCTGTTGGATCAGCTAGTCAGTCCCTGTTGGATCAACTAGACAGTCCCTGTTGGATCAACTAGACAGTCCCTGTTGGATCAGCTAGACAGTCCCTGTTGGATCAGCTAGACAGTCCCTGTTGGATCAGCTAGACAGTCCCATTACTGTTGGATCAACTAGACGGTCCCTGTTGGATCAACTAGACAGTCCCTGTTGGATCAACTAGACAGTCCCTGTTGGATCAGCTAGACAGTCTCATTACTGTTGGATCAACTAGACAGTCCCTGTTGGATCAACTAGACAGTCCCTGTTGGATCAGCTAGACAGTCCCTGTTGGATCAGCTAGACAGTCCCTGTTGTATCAGCTAGACAGTCCCTGTTGGATCAGCTAGACAGTCCCATTACTGTTGGATCAACTAGACAGTCCCTGTTGGATCAACTAGACAGTCCCTGTTGGATCAGCTAGACAGTCCCTGTTGTATCAGCTAGACAGTCCCTGTTGGATCAGCTAGACAGTCCCATTACTGTTGGATCAACTAGACAGTCCCTGTTGGATTAGCTAGACAGTCCCTGTTGGATTAGCTAGACAGTCCCTGTTGGATCAGCTAGTCAGTCCCTGTTGGATCAACTAGACAGTCCCATTACTGTTGGATCAACTAGACAGTCCCTGTTGGATCAACTAGACAGTCCCATTACTGTTGGATCAACTAGACAGTCCCTGTTGGATCAGCTAGACAGTCCCTGTTGGATCAACTAGACAGTCCCTGTTGGATCAACTAGACAGTCCCTGTTGGATCAGCTAGACAGTCCCTGTTGGATTAGCTAGACAGTCCCTGTTGGATCAACTAGACAGTCCCATGGCTGTTGGATCAACTAGACGGTCCCTGTTGGATCAACTAGACAGTCCCTGTTGGATCAACTAGACAGTCCCATTACTGTTGGATCAACTAGACAGTCCCTGTTGGATCAACTAGACAGTCCCTGTTGGATCAGCTAGACAGTCCCATTACTGTTGGATCAACTAGACGGTCCCTGTTGGATCAACTAGACAGTCCCTGTTGGATCAACTAGACAGTCCCTGTTGGATCAGCTAGACAGTCCCATTACTGTTGGATCAACTAGACAGTCCCTGTTGGATCAACTAGACAGTCCCTGTTGGATCAGCTAGACAGTCCCTGTTGGATCAGCTAGACAGTCCCTGTTGTATCAGCTAGACAGTCCCTGTTGGATCAGCTAGACAGTCCCATTACTATTGGATCAACTAGACACTCCCTGTTGGATCAGCTAGACAGTCCCATTACTGTTGGATCAACTAGACAGTCCCTGTTGGATCAGCTAGACAGTCCCATTACTGTTGGATCAACTAGACAGTCCCTGTTGGATCAGCTAGACAGTCCCTGTTGGATCAGCTAGACAGTCCCTGTTGGATCAGCTAGACAGTCCCTGTTGGATCAACTAGACAGTCCCTGTTGGATCAACTAGACAGTCCCTGTTGGATCAGCTAGACAGTCCCATTACTGTTGGATCAACTAGACAGTCCCTGTTGGATCAACTAGACAGTCCCATGGCTGTTGGATCAGCTAGACAGTCCCTGTTGGATCAACTAGACAGTCCCTGTTGGATCAGCTAGACAGTCCCTGTTGGATCAGCTGGATCAGCTAGACAGTCCCTGTTGGATCAGCTAGACAGTCACATTACTGTTGGATCAACTAGACAGTCCCTGTTGGATCGACTAGACAGTCCCTGTTGGATCAACTAGACAGTCCCTGTTGGATCAGCTAGACAGTCCCTGTTGGATCAGCTAGACAGTCCCTGTTGTATCAGCTAGACAGTCCCTGTTGGATCAGCTAGACAGTCCCATTACTGTTGGATCAACTAGACAGTCCCTGTTGGATTAGCTAGACAGTCCCTGTTGGATTAGCTAGACAGTCCCTGTTGGATCAGCTAGTCAGTCCCTGTTGGATCAACTAGACAGTCCCTGTTGGATCAACTAGACAGTCCCTGTTGGATCAGCTAGACAGTCCCTGTTGGATCAGCTAGACAGTCCCTGTTGGATCAGCTAGACAGTCCCATTACTGTTGGATCAACTAGACGGTCCCTGTTGGATCAACTAGACAGTCCCTGTTGGATCAACTAGACAGTCCCTGTTGGATCAGCTAGACAGTCTCATTACTGTTGGATCAACTAGACAGTCCCTGTTGGATCAACTAGACAGTCCCTGTTGGATCAGCTAGACAGTCCCTGTTGGATCAGCTAGACAGTCCCTGTTGTATCAGCTAGACAGTCCCTGTTGGATCAGCTAGACAGTCCCATTACTGTTGGATCAACTAGACAGTCCCTGTTGGATCAACTAGACAGTCCCTGTTGGATCAGCTAGACAGTCCCTGTTGTATCAGCTAGACAGTCCCTGTTGGATCAGCTAGACAGTCCCATTACTGTTGGATCAACTAGACAGTCCCTGTTGGATTAGCTAGACAGTCCCTGTTGGATTAGCTAGACAGTCCCTGTTGGATCAGCTAGTCAGTCCCTGTTGGATCAACTAGACAGTCCCATTACTGTTGGATCAACTAGACAGTCCCTGTTGGATCAACTAGACAGTCCCATTACTGTTGGATCAACTAGACAGTCCCTGTTGGATCAGCTAGACAGTCCCTGTTGGATCAACTAGACAGTCCCTGTTGGATCAACTAGACAGTCCCTGTTGGATCAGCTAGACAGTCCCTGTTGGATTAGCTAGACAGTCCCTGTTGGATCAACTAGACAGTCCCATGGCTGTTGGATCAACTAGACGGTCCCTGTTGGATCAACTAGACAGTCCCTGTTGGATCAACTAGACAGTCCCATTACTGTTGGATCAACTAGACAGTCCCTGTTGGATCAACTAGACAGTCCCTGTTGGATCAGCTAGACAGTCCCATTACTGTTGGATCAACTAGACGGTCCCTGTTGGATCAACTAGACAGTCCCTGTTGGATCAACTAGACAGTCCCTGTTGGATCAGCTAGACAGTCCCATTACTGTTGGATCAACTAGACAGTCCCTGTTGGATCAACTAGACAGTCCCTGTTGGATCAGCTAGACAGTCCCTGTTGGATCAGCTAGACAGTCCCTGTTGTATCAGCTAGACAGTCCCTGTTGGATCAGCTAGACAGTCCCATTACTATTGGATCAACTAGACACTCCCTGTTGGATCAGCTAGACAGTCCCATTACTGTTGGATCAACTAGACAGTCCCTGTTGGATCAGCTAGACAGTCCCATTACTGTTGGATCAACTAGACAGTCCCTGTTGGATCAGCTAGACAGTCCCTGTTGGATCAGCTAGACAGTCCCTGTTGGATCAGCTAGACAGTCCCTGTTGGATCAACTAGACAGTCCCTGTTGGATCAACTAGACAGTCCCTGTTGGATCAGCTAGACAGTCCCATTACTGTTGGATCAACTAGACAGTCCCTGTTGGATCAACTAGACAGTCCCATGGCTGTTGGATCAGCTAGACAGTCCCTGTTGGATCAACTAGACAGTCCCTGTTGGATCAGCTAGACAGTCCCTGTTGGATCAGCTGGATCAGCTAGACAGTCCCTGTTGGATCAGCTAGACAGTCACATTACTGTTGGATCAACTAGACAGTCCCTGTTGGATCAACTAGACAGTCCCTGTTGGATCAACTAGACAGTCCCTGTTGGATCAGCTAGACAGTCCCTGTTGGATCAGCTAGACAGTCCCTGTTGTATCAGCTAGACAGTCCCTGTTGGATCAGCTAGACAGTCCCATTACTGTTGGATCAACTAGACAGTCCCTGTTGGATTAGCTAGACAGTCCCTGTTGGATTAGCTAGACAGTCCCTGTTGGATCAGCTAGTCAGTCCCTGTTGGATCAACTAGACAGTCCCTGTTGGATCAACTAGACAGTCCCTGTTGGATCAGCTAGACAGTCCCTGTTGGATCAGCTAGACAGTCCCTGTTGGATCAGCTAGACAGTCCCATTACTGTTGGATCAACTAGACGGTCCCTGTTGGATCAACTAGACAGTCCCTGTTGGATCAACTAGACAGTCCCTGTTGGATCAGCTAGACAGTCTCATTACTGTTGGATCAACTAGACAGTCCCTGTTGGATCAACTAGACAGTCCCTGTTGGATCAGCTAGACAGTCCCTGTTGGATCAGCTAGACAGTCCCTGTTGTATCAGCTAGACAGTCCCTGTTGGATCAGCTAGACAGTCCCATTACTGTTGGATCAACTAGACAGTCCCTGTTGGATCAGCTAGACAGTCCCATTACTGTTGGATCAACTAGACAGTCCCTGTTGGATCAGCTAGACAGTCCCATTACTGTTGGATCAACTAGACAGTCCCTGTTGGATCAGCTAGACAGTCCCTGTTGGATCAGCTAGACAGTCCCTGTTGGATCAGCTAGACAGTCCCATTACTGTTGGATCAACTAGACAGTCCCTGTTGAATCAACTAGACATTCCCATGGCTGTTGGATCAGCTAGACAGTCCCTGTTGGATCAACTAGACAGTCCCTGTTGGATCAGCTAGACAGTCCCTGTTGGATCAGCTGGATCAGCTAGACAGTCCCTGTTGGATCAGCTAGACAGTCCCTGTTGGATCAACTAAATAGTCCCTGTTGGATCAACTAAATAGTCCCTGTTGGATTAGCTAGCCAGTCCCTGTTGGAGGGAATCTATGGCCAATGTAGAGTATGATGACTGTGCTTACCTCCCATGTGTCCCATGATACCGCCTTCAGCAGGAACAGAGAGAGAGAGAGAGAGAGAGGGAGAGAGAGAGAGAGAGAGAGAGAGTGAGAAGAGGTAGAGATGCTCAAACACAAGAAATAAACACAAAAAACTCAGACTGTGTCTATTTAATTCATGCATTTCAAAGTCATATGTCTAAACAAACAGAAATTATGAAAATGCTAACGAGTCACAACTATACGTGGTGGTAATGAATGTCTCGCCATGCAGACTGAGCTCAGCCAGGGTCTAAACATGTATCATACACGTATAGGAGCTGTTACCAACTTGACATATTGCCTGCCTGACCGTCTGCCTGAACGGGCCAACCCACCTGAGAGGCTGAGGACACGGCTGTGCCAACATGACTTGGTGCAGCCAGGGTGGACAGGTCCATGTCCAACAGGTTGGACCCTGCAGGGCTGTCAAACTGACATGGGAAGGAAGGATACCATACATACAGACAGTTAACAGGAGAACGAGGGCGGGATTAGCAAGAGTCACACTTTATGTGGATAGCAGAGTTGGATTCAAGTCAAATTCAGAAACTAAACTGAAATTCCAATATTAATTTGTTTTTAAATAATTTATCAGTAATCTGAAAACGAGAAGCTATTTATTTATGTCAAACGTGTTAGATTTTTTGGGGGGGATTTTAAATTCATATCACTTCCTTGAATTGACTGACTTCAATTCCAAATTGACCCTGACCTTGGTGGATAGTCGCCAATAGAAGACCTACAGTATCCACAAAATATCAACTGCAACTCTGTTGGTGTGTAACAGCTTGCTTGGGTTCTGGTAAGGGTTAGGGTATGTTTAGGGTAGAGTAAGGGATGGGGTATGTTTAGGGTAGAGTAAGGGTTAGGGTATGTTTAGGGTAGAGTAAGGGATGGGGTATGTTTAGGGTAGAGTAAGGGATGGGGTATGTTTAGGGTAGAGTAAGGGATAGGGTATGTTTAGGGTAGAGTAAGGGTTAGGGTATGTTTAGGGTAGAGTAAGGGATGGGGTATGTTTAGGGTAGAGTAAGGGTTAGGGTATGTTTAGGGTAGAGTAAGGGATGGGGTATGTTTAGGGTAGAGTAAGGGATGGGGTATGTTTAGGGTAGAGTAAGGGATAGGGTATGTTTAGGGTAGAGTAAGGGTTAGGGTATGTTTAGGGTAGAGTAAGGGATGGGGTATGTTTAGGGTAGAGTAAGGGTAAGGGTATGTTTAGGGTAGAGTAAGGGTAAGGGTATGTTTAGGGTAGAGTAAGGGTATGTTTAGGGTAGAGTAAGGGTAAGGGTATGTTTAGGGTAGAGTAAGGGATAGGGTATGTTTAGGGTAGAGTAAGGGATGGGGTATGTTTAGGGTAGAGTAAGGGATAGGGTATGTTTAGGGTAGAGTAAGGGATGGGGTATGTTTAGGGTAAAGTAAGGGTTAGGGTATGTTTAGGGTAGAGTAAGGGATGGGGTATGTTTAGGGTAGAGTAAGGGTAAGGGTATGTTTAGGGTAGAGTAAGGGTTAGGGTATGTTTAGGGTAGAGTAAGGGTTAGGGTATGTTTAGGGTAGAGTAAGGGATGGGGTATGTTTAGGGTAAAGTAAGGGTTAGGGTATGTTTAGGGTAGAGTAAGGGATGGGGTATGTTTAGGGTAGAGTAAGGGTTAGGGTATGTTTAGGGTAGAGTAAGGGATGGGGTATGTTTAGGGTAGAGTAAGGGTAAGGGTATGTTTAGGGTAGAGTAAGGGTAAGGGTATGTTTAGGGTAGAGTAAGGGTAAGGGTATGTTTAGGGTAGAGTAAGGGATAGGGTATGTTTAGGGTAGAGTAAGGGATAGGGTATGTTTAGGGTAGAGTAAGGGATGGGGTATGTTTAGGGTAGAGTTAGGGTATGTTTAGGGTAGAGTAAGGGATAGGGTATGTTTAGGGTAGAGTAAGGGATAGGGTATGTTTAGGGTAGAGTAAGGGTTAGGGTATGTTTAGGGTAGAGTAAGGGTAAGGGTATGTTTAGGGTAGAGTAAGGGATAGGGTATGTTTAGGGTAGAGTAAGGGATAGGGTATGTTTAGGGTAGAGTAAGGGTTAGGGTATGTTTAGGGTAGAGTAAGGGTAAGGGTATGTTTAGGGTAGAGTAAGGGATGGGGTATGTTTAGGGTAGAGTAAGGGATAGGGTATGTTTAGGGTAGAGTAAGTGATATGGTATGTTTAGGGTAGAGTAAGGGATGGTGTATGTTTAGGGTAGAGTAAGGGATGGGGTATGTTTAGGGTAGAGTAAGGGATAGGGTATGTTTAGGGTAGAGTAAGGGTAAGGGTATGTTTAGGGTAGAGTAAGGGTTAGGGTATGGTTAGGGTAGAGTAAGGGTTAGGGTATGTTTAGGGTAGAGTAAGGGTTAGGGTATGTTTAGGGTAGAGTAAGGGATGGGGTATGTTTAGGGTAGAGTAAGGGTAAGGGTATGTTTAGGGTAGAGTAAGGGATGGGGTATGTTTAGGGTAGAGTAAGGGATGGGGTATGTTTAGGGTAGAGTAAGGGATAGGGTATGTTTAGGGTAAGGGTAAGGGTATGTTTAGGGTAAAGTAAGGGTTAGGGTATGTTTAGGGTAGAGTAAGGGATAGGGTATGTTTAGGGTAGAGTAAGGGATAGGGTATGTTTAGGGTAGAGTAAGGGTTAGGGTATGTTTAGGGTAGAGTAAGGGTTAGGGTATGTTTAGGGTAGAGTAAGGGATAGGGTATGTTTAGGGTAGAGTAAGGGTTAGGGTATGTTTAGGGTAGAGTAAGGGTAAGGGTATGTTTAGGGTAGAGTAAGGGATAGGGTATGTTTAGGGTAGAGTAAGGGATGGGGTATGTTTAGGGTAGAGTAAGGGTTAGGGTATGTTTAGGGTAGAGTAAGGGATAGGGTATGTTTAGGGTAGAGTAAGGGATAGGGTATGTTTAGGGTAGAGTAAGGGTTAGGGTATGTTTAGGGTAGAGTAAGGGTAAGGGTATGTTTAGGGTAGAGTAAGGGATAGGGTATGTTTAGGGTAGAGTAAGGGATATGGTATGTTTAGGGTAGAGTAAGGGTTAGGGTATGTTTAGGGTAGAGTAAGGGTAAGGGTATGTTTAGGGTAGAGTAAGGGATGGGGTATGTTTAGGGTAGAGTAAGGGATAGGGTATGTTTAGGGTAGAGTAAGTGATATGGTATGTTTAGGGTAGAGTAAGGGATGGTGTATGTTTAGGGTAGAGTAAGGGATGGGGTATGTTTAGGGTAGAGTAAGGGATAGGGTATGTTTAGGGTAGAGTAAGGGTAAGGGTATGTTTAGGGTAGAGTAAGGGTTAGGGTATGGTTAGGGTAGAGTAAGGGTTAGGGTATGTTTAGGGTAGAGTAAGGGTTAGGGTATGTTTAGGGTAGAGTAAGGGATGGGGTATGTTTAGGGTAGAGTAAGGGTAAGGGTATGTTTAGGGTAGAGTAAGGGATGGGGTATGTTTAGGGTAGAGTAAGGGATGGGGTATGTTTAGGGTAGAGTAAGGGATAGGGTATGTTTAGGGTAGAGTAAGGGTAAGGGTATGTTTAGAGTAAGGGTAAGGGTATGTTTAGGGTAAAGTAAGGGTTAGGGTATGTTTAGGGTAGAGTAAGGGATAGGGTATGTTTAGGGTAGAGTAAGGGTAAGGGTATGTTTAGGGTAGAGTAAGTGATAGGGTATGTTTAGGGTAGAGTAAGGGTAAGGGTATGTTTAGGGTAGAGTAAGGGTAAGGGTATGTTTAGGGTAGAGTAAGGGTAAGGGTATGTTTAGGGTAAAGTAAGGGTTAGGGTATGTTTAGGGTAGAGTAAGGGATAGGGTATGTTTAGGGTAGAGTAAGGGATGGGGTATGTATAGGGTAGAGTAAGGGTTAGGGTATGTTTAGGGTAGAGTAAGGGTAAGGGTATGTTTAGGGTAGAGTAAGGGATAGGGTATGTTTAGGGTATAGTAAGGGATGGGGTATGTTTAGGGTATAGTAAGGGATAGGGTATGTTTAGGGTATAGTAAGGGATGGGGTATGTTTAGGGTAGAGTAAGGGATAGGGTATGTTTAGGGTATAGTAAGGGATGGGGTATGTTTAGGGTAGAGTAAGGGTTAGGGTATGTTTAGGGTAGAGTAAGGGTAAGGGTATGTTTAGGGTATAGTAAGGGTAAGGGTAAGGAGTCAGGCATGAAGTGATAAAGGAAAAGAGAACAGGTAACGGGCCGTACCTGTGTTGGAGACGTAACACTGATGTTCGGAGCAGCAGCAGCATCAAACAGGTTAATGATGTTTTCTGGTTTCATGTCCCGACAGGGGGTGGATTCAGGCCTCGGCGGCATCGCTGGTTTCAGCTGCGCAGCGTAAGGACGGAGAGAAAGACGGGTAAAAACATGGGCCACATGGCATACATTGAAACGTGTGCCTTTCCGTGGCTTCCTTTTGGAAAATAACTATGAATTAACAGATATATTTTCGAAATAGTTGTCAACATATAACATCACATTAAGGTGTCGGATGTTCACTGTATTACAGGGAACCACAGCAGGTCTATTTCTCTCCAGGAGCTTATTCTGTCCATCCACCATTCAGCTGTGGAACATGGCTGGTAAATTCTGTCCATCCACCATTCAGCTGTGAGAACATGGCTGGTATATTCTGTCCATCCACCATTCAGCTGTGGGAACATGGCTGGTATATTCTGTCCATCCACCATTCAGCTGTGGGAACATGGCTGGTATATTCTGTTCATCCACCATTCAGCTGTGGGAACATGGCTTGTATATTCTGTCCATCCACCATTCAGCTGTGGAACATGGCTGGTATATTCTGTCCATCCACCATTCAACTGTGGGAACACGGCTGGTAAATTCTGTCCATCCACCATTCAGCTGTGGGAACACGGCTGGTATATTCTGTCCATCCACCATTCAGCTGTGGGAACACGGCTGGTATATTCTGTCCATCCACCATTCAACTGTGGGAACATGGTGGCTCTCAACACCCGACAACAAAAAGAGTTGGCCACTACCATCCGAGAGATTGTTCGTGAGGAAATTACCTCTGCCTTCGACTTGCAATTAAAACCGATAAATGAATCTCTTCACCTACTCACTTCAATAGTGGATACCTACTCAACTAAAATGGAAAGTTTGGAGACAGAGGGGCGACTCCCTGACCTGGAAACAGTGCAAACTAAGCTAGATCTCCTAAAAAAAATGAAACAGAATCACTCAAAAATCATTCACAGGACTTGAAACTGGTGTGGAAACGGGAAAGACAACGGCCATCTTTTCTATGAACTGTTTGGGCAGAGAAGCTGGGTCCCATGGCGATGATAAACATTGCGCAACACATGGCTCCTCTTGCGACGGATCTCGGTGTATGATTGTACAAATCCACAGTTTTGAAGTCAAATGGTAAATTGTTCACCTCACAGCGGAATCGGAAGCTCTGACCTACGAAGAAGATTAGCATCTACCCAGATCTGAATACCGAACTGCTAAAACAGAGGGCGACCTACAATGAGGTGAGATCCCAGCTACACAAGCTAAACCTTAGACTTGGCTTCATCCACCCGGCAAAACTAATCTTGACTTTCCAGAATACATTACACACGTTTTCCACTGCCAAGAAGGCTCAAGACTTCTTCGAGAAACACATCAAGCTAAACACACGAGGGGATGAGCCGACAGATCTAGGCTAGCCTAGGCTAACAAGATCTAGGCTAACCTAGGCTAACCAGTTCTAGGCTAACCTAGGCTAACTAGATCTAGGCTAACCTAGGCTAACCAGATCTAGGCTAACCTAGGCTAACTAGATCGAGGCTAACCTAGGCTAACCAGATCTCGGATAACCTAGGCTAACAAGATCTAGGCTAACCAGATCTAGGCTAACCTAGGCTATTCAGATCTAGGCAAACCTCAATTTGACTGTCTCTATATTCAGGTATGCTATTCCATATGTAATGGATGTGAAATGGCTAGCTAGTTAGCGGTGGTGCGCGCTAATAGCCTTTCAATCGGTGACGTCACTTGCTCTGAGACCTTGAAGTAGTGGTTCCCCTTGCGCTGCAAGGGCCGTGGCCTTTGTGGAGCGATGGGTAAAGATGCTTCGTGGGTGACTGTTGTTGATGTGTGCAGAGGGTCCCTGGTTCGAGCGAGGGGACGGAGGTAAAGTTATACTGTTACACATATACAATCACCCAGCCTATGGCTATGATGCTGCCCTCAACATAAGACAATGATGAGGACACCCCATCAAATGAAACATTATTATTATTATTGCTGAACATTGGACTTTATTATTATATTGCTTATGTTCCAGGACATGTATTAATGTGTACACTCCAAATTAATATGATCCTACATTTTTTTTATTCTCTGAACACTGAATTCCATCTGGTGATTGGGACAGGCATGAATGCCTTTTGGGACATGCAGGACAAATCTAATAAGGACCAACTACCATACACACACCAAATGCTCTCCAGCATATACTCTCTGACTACAACCTCATTGATGGCTGGCGAGCACATAATCCTAAAGCAAAAGAGTACACTTTTCTACTCAAACAGACATAAAACATTTTCACTAATCGATATCATGCTTTTATCTACAACTCTATTTTCTTTAATCAAGAAAATAGAAATTTGACATATGAGCTTGTCTGACCATCACACTCAAATTTCAGAATCTCCTAAAAGGGCCACAAGATGGCATTTCAACGTTTCATTACTACAAAATCCTACTTTCTGTGATGAATTTGAAATAGAACTAAATAAGTTCATAATGATCAATAATAATTCTGATTCTATCAAAGGTTTTATCAACAAACATTATTTTCAGACCAGGTTTTTATTTCTTTATTTAACTAGGCAAGTCAGTTAATAAGAACAAATTCTTATTTTCAATGACAGCCTAGGAACAGTGGGTTAACTGCCTTGTTCAGGGGCAGAACAACAGATTTTTACCTTGTCAGCTCGGTGATTCGATCGTGCAGCCTTTCGGTTACAAGTCCAACGCTCTAACCACTAGGCTACCTGCCGCCCTAACCACTAGGCTACCTGCCTCCTCTAACCACTAGGCTACCTGCGTCCTCTAACCACCAGGCTACCTGCCTCCTCTAACCACTAGGCTACCTGCCTCCTCTAAC
The DNA here is from genome assembly GCF_045679555.1 of Salvelinus alpinus. Lineage (NCBI taxonomy): Eukaryota > Metazoa > Chordata > Actinopteri > Salmoniformes > Salmonidae > Salvelinus > Salvelinus alpinus. Next base: position 43,202,112 of record NC_092099.1, on the reverse strand, counting down.
CACCAGGCTACCTGCCTCCTCTAACCACTAGGCTACCTGCCTCCTCTAACCACCAGGCTACCTGCCTCCTCTAACCACTAGGCTACCTGCCTCCTCTAACCACTAGGCTACCTGCCTCCTCTAACCCCTAGGCTACCTGCCTCCTCTAACCACCAGGCTACCTGCCTCCTCTAACCACTAGGCTACCTGCCTCCTCTAACCACTAGACTACCTGCCTCCTCTAATCACTAGGCTACCTGCCACCCCTACACTCTAACCACTAGTCTACCTGCCTCCTCTAACTATTAGTCTTCCCAAAGTCAAGACAGAACCTAATTTATTGATAAGACAGAGAGCAGAATTTGCCAATCCAATCAAGTAAGACTCAACCATTCCCTCCATAGTAATCGTCCCAGTCGTTTACTGGCCAACAAGCTACGCAGTAAATGATCAATTAGCTGATATATTAACAATTGAATCTGAAACAGGGGAATTACTATCAGAACCCCAATTAATCAATCAAAGATTGATTATCCTGCTTCTATAAAGAACTGTACACCTCTGACTGTAAATCCTAAAATAATACCCTGTATATAGCCTCCACATTGACTCTGTACCGGTACCCCCTGTATATAGCCTCCACATTGACGCTGTACCGTAATACCCTGTATATAGCCTCCACATTGACGCTGTACCGTAATACCCTGTATATATCCTCCACATTGACTGTACCGGTACCCCCTGTATATAGCCTCCACATTGACTGTGTACCGGTACCCCCTGTATATAGCCTACACATTGACTCTGTACCGTAATACCCTGTATATAGCCTTCACATTGACTCTGTACCGTAATATCCTGTATATAGCCTCCACATTGACTCTGTACCGTAATACCCTGTATATAGCCTCCACATTGACTCTTTACAGTAATACCCTGTATATAGCCTCCACATTGACTCTGTACCGTAATACCCTGTACATAGCCTCCACATTGACTCTGTACCGTAAAACCCTGTATATAGCCTTCACATTGACTCTGTACCGTAAAACCCTGTATATAGCCTCCACATTGACTCTGTACCGGTACCCCCTGTATATAGCCTCCACATTGACTCTGTACCGTAATACCCTGTACATAGCCTCCATATTGACTCTGTACCGGTACCCCCTGTATATAGCCTCCACATTGACTCTGTACCCGTAATACCCTGTATATAGCCTTCACATTGACTCTGTACCGTAATACCCTGTATATAGCCTCCACATTGACTCTGTACCGTAATACCCTGTACATAGCCTCCACATTGACTCTGTACCGGTACCCCCTTTATATAGCCCCCACATTGACTCTGTACCGGTACCCCCTGTATATAACCTCCACATTGACTCTGTACCGTAATACCCTGTATATAGCCTCCACATTGACTCTGTACCGGTACCCCCTGTATATAGCCTCCACATTGACTCTGTACCGTAATACCCTGTATATAGCCTTCACATTGACTCTGTACCGTAATACCCTGTATATATCCTCCACATTGACTCTGTACCGTAATACCCTGTATATAGCCTCCACATTGACTCTTTACAGTAATACCCTGTATTTAGCCTCCACATTGACTCTGTACAGTAATACCCTGTATACAGCCTCGTTGTTGTTATGTACATGTATTGTGTTCATTTTTGATTGATTAGATTTATTCACTTTAGTTTATTTAGTAAATATTTTCTTTATATATATTTTTTATATTTTCCATTACTTCTAGAACTGCATTGTTGGTTAAGGGCATGTACACAGATAATATTCAATTCTATATTGAGTGGATTGGCAGTAGAGTTGTTTCCATGTTAAGCTAAAATTAGTAAATTACAGTTTTTAGAGTTAAATATAAACACTGAATAGAGTAAAAATAACTCGGAAAATTGAACAAGAGTAATTTCTACTCTATTTAGACTGGCACCAAATGTTATCTTTTGTAGAGTATAATTCTATTCAATTTGAGTAAAATTTACTCAGATACATTTACTGTGTAGGTAAGCATTTCACGGTAAGTTCTACTCCTGTTGTATTCTGCGCATGTGACATATACAATTTGATTTGATCTGATTTGTATTTCTAAAATTAATCAAAGCACATCAAACCTACTGCCTCTCAAGACCCCGATGGAGGACTCCATCTCTACTTATGGAATCTCATTTTTTTCCCATTTGAAATATTTGGGAATAGATACAGTGGGGAGAACAAGTATTTGATACACTGACGATTTTGCAGGTTTTCCTACTTACAAAGCATGTAGAGGTCTGTAATTTTTATCATAGGTACACTTCAACTATGAGAGACGGAATCTAAAACAAAAATCCAGAAAATCACATTGTATGATTTTTAAGTAATTCATTTGCATTTTATTGCATGACATAAGTATTTGATACATCAGAAAAGCAGAACTTAATATTTGGTACAGAAACCTTTGTTTGCAATTACAGAGATCATACGTTTCCTGTAGTTCTTGACTAGGTTTGCACACACTGCAGCAGGGATTTTGGCCCACTCCTCCCTACAGATCTTCTCCAGATCCTTCAGGTTTCGGGGCTGTCGCTGGGCAATACGGACTTTCAGCTCCCTCCAAAGATTTTCTATTGGGTTCAGGTCTGGAGACTGGCTAGGCCACTCCAGGACCTTGAGATGCTTCTTACGGAGCCACTCCTTAGTTGCCATGGCTGTGTGCTTCGTGTCGTTGTCATGCTGGAAGACCCAGCCACGACCCATCTTCAATGCTCTTACTGAGGGAAGGAGGTTGTTGGCCAAGATCTCGCGATACATGGCCCCATCCATCCTCCCCTCAATACGGTGCAGTCGTCCTGTCCCCTTTGCAGAAAAGCATCCCCAAAGAATGATGTTTCCACCTCCATGCTTCACGGTTGGGATGGTGTTCTTGGGGTTGTACTCATCCTTCTATTCCTCCAAACACGGCGAGTGGAGTTTAGAGCAAAAAGCTCTATTTTTGTCTCATCAGACCACATGACCTTCTCCCATTCCTCCTCTGGATCATCCAGATGGTCATTGGCAAACTTCAGACGGGCCTGGACATGCGCTGGCTTGAGCAGGGGGACCTTGCGTGCGCTGCAGGATTTTAATCCATGACGGCGTAGTGTGTTACTAATGGTTTTCTTTGAGACTGTGGTCCCAGCTCTCTTTAGGTCATTGACCAGGTCCTGCCGTGTAGTTCTGGGCTGATCCCTCACATTCCTCATGATCATTGATGCCCCACGAGGTGAGATCTTGCATGGAGCCCCAGACCGAGGGTGATTGACCGTCATCTTGAACTTCTTCCATTTTCTAATAATTGTGCCAACAGTTGTTGCCTTCTCACCAAGCTGCTTGCCTATTGTCCTGTAGCCCATCCCAGCCTTGTACAGGTCTACAATTTATCCCTGATGTCCTTACACAGCTCTCTGGTCTTGGCCATTGTGGAGAGGTTGGAGTCTGTTTGATTGAGTGTGTGGACAGGTGTCTTTTATACAGGTAACGAGTTCAAACAGGTGCAGTTAATACAGGTAATGAGTGGAGAACAGGAGGGCTTCTTAAAGAAAAACTAACAGGTCTGTGAGAGCCGGAATTCTTACTGGTTGGTAGGTGATCAAATACTTATGTCATGCAATAAAATGCAAATTAATTACTTAAAAATCATACAATGTGATTTTCTGGATTTTTGTTTTAGATTCCGTCTCTCACAGTTGAAGTGTACCTATGATAAAAATGACAGACCTCTACATGCTTTGTAAGTAGGAAAACCTGCAAAATCGGCAGTGTATCAAATACTTGTTCTCCCCACTGTATGTTTCCTTCCTCAGATAAAACCATTGCCAGAAACTTTAACAGAACGCTCAAATTAACAGAACGCTGTAATTAACAGAACGCTCTAATTAACAGAACGCTCTAATTAACAGAACGCTCTAATGAACAGAAAGCTCTAATGAACAGAAAGCTCTAATTAACAGAACGCTCTAATTAACAGAACGCTCTAATTAACAGAACGCTCTAATTAACAGAATGCTCTAATTAACAGAATGCTCTAATTAACAGAACGCTCTAATTAACAGAACGCTCTAATTAACAGAACACTCTAATTAACAGAACGCTCTAATTAACAGAATGCTCTAATTAACAGAACGCTCTAATTAACAGAATGCTCTAATTAACAGAATGCTGTAACTAACAGAACGCTCTAATTAACAGAACGCTCTAATTAACAGAATGCTCTAATTAACAGAACGCTCTAATTAACAGAACACTCTAATTAACAGAACGCTCTAATTAACAGAACGCGCTAATTAACAGAATGCTGTAACTAACAGAACGCTCTAATTAACAGAACGCTCTAATTAACAGAATGCTCTAATTAACAGAATGCTCTAATTAACAGAACGCTCAAATTAACAGAACGCTCTAATTAACAGAACGCTCTAATTAACAGAACGCTCTAATTAACAGAACACTCTAATTAACAGAATGCTGTAATTAACAGAATGCTCTAATTAACAGAACGCTCTAATTAACAGAACGCTCTAATTAACAGAACGCTCTAATTAACAGAATGCTCTAATTAACAGAACGCTCTAATTAACAGAATGCTCTAATTAATAGAACGCTGTAATTAACAGAACGCTCTAATTAATAGAACGCTGTAATTAACAGAACGCTCTAATTAACAGAACGCTCTAATTAACAGAACGCTCTAATCAACAGAACGCTCTAATTAACAGAACGCTCTAATTAACAGAACGCTCAATTTTTTCTTTATTCAAAAACCTTAACCTTCTAAATTTGACGTTTGGAGAAACGTGTATAAATGACTAATTCTGCAGTAGGACTTGTTGTAAAGCGTTACTAACATTCTGAATGAGAGCATGTCAGTATCTCCCTTTCCCTCTCCCTTAGAGTCTAGTTCCCTCACAGACTAGATGGAGCCAGTATTGCTCCCAGGAGATGTCTGCAGATGAGGTGGAAATCTGTTGTCTGTTCTTTCTTAATATAAAAATGTTGGTGTGTGTGTGTGTGTGTGTGTGTGTTTTTGCATCCGGGCGCAAGTCTGTGTGTGTGTGCTTGCCTTTAAATACAATGAAAAACTCCCCCGAAAACTTGCAGCAACAGCCTCTGTGTGCAAAGGGTTAAAGAGAAAATAAATAACCTTGACTGAAACCTAAGTCGATCTCAGTTCCATTAGGCCAAGTTAACCTCCCCTTTCATCTAAGAGGATCATAAGCAGTGTGTCTTGGTTGGGTCGTGTTTCGGAGGACGCACGGCTCTCGACCTTCGCCTCTCCCGAGTCCGTACGGGAGTTGCAACGACGAGACAAGACTGTAACTACCGACTGTGGATACCACGAAATTTGGGGAGAAAAAGAGAAGAAAAATAAACTAAGAATATCCTGTAGTTAAACTGCGAGTTTGACCAATTCCAGCCCCCTTACTTAGGGAAGAGGTTTGGTTCTGCTGACTTTAAAAACATATTTTTTTATTCTACTCCAAAATAAATTAAAAATAAAGTGACTCTGACACCATTGAAAAAATATAATTTCCACCTCCAGCCATAAAAATATATTGGTAAAAATGATGTTAAAATGTTTTAACATATTGGACCATCACTGTGCGGTCTATATTATCATATGTTTATTATTACTATTAGCAGAAAGCATGATCACCTGTAGCCCAACTGATGAATCATCGTGGCTATAACATGTATATAGGCTGAA